>NW_027359676.1:0-2943 GCF_012295235.1 Primulina huaijiensis | reverse complement strand
AAGTCTCTGCCCATGTCGCGCATATGCGCGCCCTAATCTGGCGCATATGCGCGAAGCCCACTGTTAAAGTCTTCAGTGTCCAGTACTTCTCGCGCATATGCGCGTCCCTTCGCGGCGCATGTGCGCGAGCTCGCGCATATGCGCACCCTGTCTTCGCGCATGTGCGCGAGATCTTCTGTCCAGATTTGCGCTCCGTTTTGCATGGATGCTTGAATAATGTTCACATGATCCCCATGCATCACGAACCTTTCATCACTCTGTATCTCGCTTGTCAATCCGCCTTCTTTGCTCATAAACCCATTCAATGCTTCTTTGAACCTCTTCAGACGTCCCCTCGTGATTGGTCCATCCGGCAACTCTAAAGGGTCCCATGCTTTCCTTGGGGCTTGAACAACCGTGTTCGCATCACAATCTTTAATTCTAAGCGCGCGGGGGCGCGGGTTCAGGCGCGGGTGCGCGTGTGCTGCTGTCCTCATGGTCTTTTATCACTTGAATAACATTCCAAAGACCTCCAATATTATTCCCATGTTTCCCAACCTCCTCTAATTTAGTCACCCACTTTGTAATCCCTCCTTGGTAACTCAACATGAATCCTTGAAGTGTTCTTTAAATTTCTTGCTACGTCCCCTCGTTATAGGTCCTTCGGGCAACTCCAACGACTCCAATGCTTTCTTTGGTGCTTGATCAACCACGTTTGCATCACAGAGACTCTCGCGCATATGCGCCGGTGTTGGACTCGCATATGCGTGAGACATGGTTCATAAAGAATGAGCCACATGTCTTGCCATGCATACTAATATAGACACGTAACTTCATCTCCTTCAGACTTTAGCAGCAAGAACCGAGAATCCATGCTTAGAACTCCTCAACTTCTTTCAAAGATTAGAAAGTTGATTGTGCAAGATCCGGCCATCCGATTTTTTATCTGAGTTTTGTTCCGTGCTTCTCTAGTCAAAGGCTTCGGAAAGATGTAAGTTTTGTTAATTTTCAGCATGGTTGAAATTCAGATGTTGGAGGAATCATGATATGATTTGTATTATGTGTTCTTGAGCTTGTGGTCATCAAAGAATTGAAACCGGATTGAAGAACGGATCATGTATGATATTGTTATCATTTTTCCAGATTATGGTTGAATGAGTTTGATATGAATCTGGCCGGGCATGAAGTGCGAATAAAGAGGTTCAAGGAAGAGGTTCAAGGATGTCCAAGGTTCGTGATGCATGGGAGTACGTTTGGGGCCAAAGGAACATTATTCAAGCATTATTTTGAAGTACCAAGGCTGCACGGACCCGTACACGGGGTCCGTGTCCATTACACTTGAGTAAAAGAAATCCTGAGCCTACACGGACCCGAGCACGGACCTGTACACGGGGTCCGTGTCCATTGTTTTCCCGGAGAGTAATTTGGCCGAGCATACACGGACCCTTACCCGGAGGCCTACACGGGTTCTATGTCCGACACGTTTGGGCGCAGATTTTTTTCTATTTTAGAGTTTTTATTATCTTGGCAAGTAGATTTCATATCTTTTTGATTTGGTATCAATATCTTAAGTTTCGTTATGATATTGAGAATTTTATTGTTTGAAAACACAACATTGATAATTTTTCTTCTTTTATGAAATCTTGATATTGAGAATTCTCTCAAAAAAACAAGCTTAAGTTTCGTTATAACTTTTGCGTCGTATCAAATCAAACTTATCAAAAGATTTATCTTTTGTTGCGTTTGTCAATCGAATATCACGAGGGTTGCCAAGGACGGGTTCTTTGGAGGTTCTCTTGAACGCGATTGTTCCTATCGTTGATTAATTGTTGCTAGGCCGCGTGATGTAGAGGCGATTATCACACCTATCAATTACTTGTTTCAAAGATCGGGACAAATCAAAGATCTCGTGGGCGGGATCGTATCAAGTGGTATCAGAGCTTTTGGTTTTTGATTCAAGTAAGCGTATCCGTTCAATTCCTCGTAGAATTTTCAATACCGATTTTCGTGTTGCGATTTCTACGTATTTCTTGAATCTACAAAAAAAAAAACCAAAAAATTTTCGAGGTTACTGTTCACTGTTCGGATTTACTGTTCATCAGCCGGATTTACTGTTTACGGTACTGTTCTTCGCGATTCTACTGTAGGGTACTGTTCACCCGAAAAAAAAAAATTTGAATCGGGTGTTTGTTGAATTTTAGCGCTTATATTTCATCGTTAAGTTTGTCCTTGTCATTTAGTCGCATTTTTTTCTTTTTTTAAAGTTGCTTATTCTTGTGTGGTCTAAGTGAGTCGAATTTCAAGCGTCACAGGATTGATCTCATAAGTTTGATACGTGGAAGCCACGAGACTTAAGCGCCCCCTTGAGAATTCTCACTTAGAGTGAAAATATTTGAGTAGAGTGAATTTTCATTGGAGTGATTTGTTAGGTTTTGTGACGGGGAAAAAAAAACGAGTGCGAGTGAATTTTCATTTGAGTGATTTGTGAGGTTTTGTGGTGAGGAAAAAAAACGAGTGCGAGTGAATTTTCATTGGAGTGACTAGTGAGAATTTGTGGTGAGTAAACTTTATTCTTTTATTGTTTTATACTAACCTTTTCTTGCAGGTATAATGGTTGACGATCGTCAATTTCAAACAATATTAAGGGGGTTGGATAAAATGTGGGAGAAGGAGTTTAAGCCCCTTCGTGAGAAATATAGGCGGTGCGAAATGGATGATCCACGTGAAGTTGATTGGGCTAGGAGAGTCAAGGAGAGTGGAGCACCACGCCTGGTATCGGGTAATTATAGGGGGTGCAAATCGAGTGGTAGGCAGGGAAGTGACTCGTGGAAGGAGTTTTTGACATCCGCACGAAGGTCGAGTGAAGAGAAGAAGGTCAAGAATAGACCGAAGTTGGTTTTGAAGCATGGGTATCAAGGTATATGATATGAATCCAAGTACGAATAAAAAGCAAACACGATTAAA
>NW_027359675.1:0-275 GCF_012295235.1 Primulina huaijiensis | reverse complement strand
ATATGCCCAATTGTTTTTTTGTTGATATCAGTTTCTTATTATAAAACTTTACAAAGATTTGCTTTTAGAAGCTAGAATTAATATATAGATTTCAGTGTCTTTATTTTTGTTGATATCAGTTTCTTATTAATTTAATGCATGTTGTACTTTTTACATTTCAGTTTTCAGGATCAATCAAGAACCAATATTACAGTCAATCTCAATATGATGAAGTCAGAAGTGAATAGAATGAATTTGTCTACTCTTATGTAGGTGCTTAAATGAATCATGTGCAT
>NW_027359674.1:0-996 GCF_012295235.1 Primulina huaijiensis | reverse complement strand
AGTGCAACAATGCTGGGAATTCCTGTTTCATGTCTGATTCAGTCTTCCAAGTGGCTTCCTCAATGTCATGCCGAGTCCATTGAACTTTCACAAGCAGAATAGTCTTTGTCCGGAGCTGTTTTTCTTTACGATCGATAATCCGAATCGGTTTTTCGACATAGCTTAAGGTCTCATCCATTTCGGCCTCATCTGGCTGAATAATATGTGAAGCATCAGGTAAATATCTTCGCAATAACGATACATGAAAAACATGATGTATCCCAGATAATGAAGGAGGTAAGACGAGTCGATAGGCACGATCTCCTATCTTCTCAAGAATCTCATACGGCCCAATATAGCGTGGAGACAGTTTCCCTTTCTTGCCAAATCTGACAACTCTTCTGAAAGGTGAAATCTTCAAAAATACTCGGTCTCCTGCCTCAAATACCAACGGTCTACGTCGAACATTGGCATATTTGGCCTGTCTATCTTGAGCTGCCTTCATTCTTTTCTGAATTAGCTTTACTTTTTCAATCATATCTCTGATCATGTCAGGTCCAATCTCAGGAACCTCAGAGATATCATCCCAATAAAGAGGGGATCGACATTTCTTTCCGTACAACACTTCAAAAGGAGCCATCTCAATACTCGTCAGATAGCTGTTGTTGTACGAAAACTCACAAAGTGGCAATGCATCTTACCATTTAGTGCTAAAATCAAGCACTACAGCTCTCAGCATATCTTCCAAAGTCTGGATAGTCCGCTCTGACTGTCCATCGGTCTGTGGATGATATGCGGTACTCAGATGTAACTTCGTACCTAAGGCCTGCTGTAAATTCTGCCAGAAGTGCGAAGTAAACCGAGGATCACGGTCTGATACAATCAACTTTGGCACTCCATGCAATCTAACCACTTCCTTAACATAAATATTGGCTATCTGGTCATATCTGTACGTCATCTTGTATGGAATAAAATGTAATGCCCAAATTTTGAAATATTGTGGCATTAGTTGTGATG
>NW_027359673.1:0-833 GCF_012295235.1 Primulina huaijiensis | reverse complement strand
TAAATGAAAATATACTTAAAAAATACAAATTATTATATTGAAATGTTCATGAACAAGAACTTTAAGTTAAATAATAGAATAAAACAGCCGAAAGTGTGGCGCACCAAACCTCGCCACATAATCATACAACATGTGACGTCATATGCATAAAAATTTTCTTTTCAACTACGTAATAATATAATACATATACGACAAAATAGTGCAACCATCACACTATCTACATCAGTGCAGCATAAACAATATAATAAATACATACACACAACTCAAATAAGACAATAAACTATACTGTCTCTATCTACTATCAACTACAGGACTGTTTGACTAGACACACCTAGTCCTTCACCTCTATCATGTCTCACAGCATAGTCATGTAACATGTCCAACAGAAACAGCCCCAAAAGGGTGAGCATACACAACAATCATCATCGTAATACATAACAGTTATATTAACAACAACATAAGATATAACTGAAATGATAACAGAAATACCCCCTTTGCCATTTCTGGACAATCAGCCATCAACCACCTCAACAACATCACACTGCAACAATAACACCGACGATACGTCGCACCCCAACACCGGCGACAGCAATATAGTCGAACGAATAACATCAACGATACGTCGCACCCCAACTCCGGCGACAGTAATATCGTTGAACGAACAACATCAACGTGACGTCTCCCAACAACAACAGCCAACAACATCAACAATAATAAACAACAGCAAATATAATATCAAATCACCCAATTATGGTGATTTACCATCGTTCAACACAATAGTATTTATTAATACTAAACAATAACAACGTATGCTCGTACGTCAACACGTACCT
>NW_027359672.1:11367-29227 GCF_012295235.1 Primulina huaijiensis | reverse complement strand
TTTTGCTTTATTATTATTATTATTATTATTATTATTATTATTATTGATTGGATGAATTTTAATTTCAGTAATACGAGAGCTCAATTCCCGTCATATGTGTCACGTAAGAGAAAATCGACATCAAATAAATCATATTCGATGGATTTAGTGGTTTCGGACAAAAAAACAATAAATAGCTGTTGGCTGCAAGGAGCTGAATTTCATGAGCCATTTTGTTTTAGTATTTTCATTTTCTTGGGCTTAAGGATAAATAGCATTAGTTAGTGTTTGGGCCTCTATTGCAATCAGCCCATCTAACTTATTTATTATAAAATGGTGAAAAAACAAACATAATGGATTTAATAAAATGAAATTCTAAGAAAGCGAATAGAAATTGGACCAAAACCCTAACCTAATTGATTCAATTCATTCCTTGGTTCTTCCATTCATCTGTGTTTGCGACAATGGATAAATCAAGTAGTCAGCTCAACTCCGAAAATGTGGTGACTTTTGATTCACCCAACCCCATCTATGCCATGGCCATCTCCGCCGCGAACCCCACCACCATCGCCATCGGAAGCTACCTGGAAGAACTCAACAACCGTGTCGAATTACTCTCCTTCTCTCTCGATTCACACTCCCTTCAACTTCTCCCCGGCCTCTCATTCGATCACCCTTACCCCCCTACCAAGCTGCTTTTCCACCCTTCCTCCGCTCCTCCTACAAATCTCCTCGCTTCTTCAGGGGACTATCTCCGCCTTTGGGAGGTCAAAGATGCTTCCATTGACCCTGTCAATGTCTTTAACAACAGTAAAAGCAGCGAATACTGTGCTCCCTTGACATCATTTGATTGGAATGAGCTTGAGCCGCGGAGAATTGGGACTTCCAGCATCGACACCACGTGTACCATATGGGATATCGAAAAGGGCGCTGTGGAGACACAGTTGATAGCCCATGATAAGGAGGTGTATGATATAGCTTGGGGGGAAGCTGGGGTTTTTGCTTCTGTTTCTGCAGATGGCTCCGTCAGGATTTTCGATTTGAGGGATAAAGAGCATTCCACCATCATTTATGAAAGTCCCACCCCTGATACACCTTTGTTGAGGTTGGCTTGGAATAAACAAGATTTGAGATACATGGCAACTATTTTAATGGACAGTAGTAAAATTGTCATTTTAGATATTAGATCACCTGCAATGCCTGCGGCAGAATTGCAGAGGCATGACGCGAGTGTTAATGCTATTGCTTGGGCTCCTCAAAGTTGTAGGCACATTTGCTCTGCTGGGGATGATGGGCGGGCATTGCTTTGGGAATTGCCCACGGTTGCGGGGCCAAATGGAATTGATCCCATGTTGATGTACTGTTCTGATGCTGAGATCAATCAGCTGCAGTGGTCCGGGGCGTTATCAGATTGGATAGCTGTTGCGCTCGGGAACAAGATGCAGATGTTGAAAGTGTGAAATAGTTGCATGTTTTTGTTCTTTAGTAAGTATAAACTGTATGCTAGTTTATTCTATGTTTTGTGGGATTAATGTACATTAACCTGGATCATGGATCATTTACAGTTTGTGGAGTCAATGAATATGCTGTGTTGTCAGATATAGCATGGACTGATGTATATTTAGTGTCTTAGTCTTCGGTTTCTGCATCATTGAAGTCGATGGCGTTGTCAGAGACTTGGATAAATGGACCATTGCATTGATATTTATTAATGCAAGAGCATAAATTATGTTTGATTATACCAATTATTGAGTAAATGGGTTGATAGATAATATGGTATTCGATCTATTGGTTGAATTCTGCAGTTACCTTTTTCTTTATATTGCTGCCTATCTATTTTCCCTTAAGTCTTTATCGATTAGCAAATCTATCTGAGTTAAGGATGGAAAACGAGTCCATTGTTTCTATATTGGTTTCTTTCCATTTTGCACTTTGTGCATTGATTTGAATTGGAACAACCTTTGTTTCTGTGGAGTATTATTTCAATGCAGCTATGTTAACCGTCACACCTATTTGTAATGTCAAAATGTGGGGAAGAAATTCCACTTTGTTTCAACTAATATTGATAAGTATTCATATTGGTCATTCTACTTATTTTATGGTATACATAGTCTTCGAAAACAAACTTTAAACCTTCTGATTTATATGAGAACTTAGACTTTGTCAAGTCATATTTGCTAGAGCATTTATTGAATGTTGAGTATGAGGACATGCATCATATGAAAATTGAGTCTTGGTTTAAGAGGTTAAGACTGCAACCTGAGTCTAATAAATACTTTCTAGTCCACTTAAGAATAAGCTTGTAAAAGTGCCAAGTTCTGATCCTCTTGCTTGCATTTTAAGTTTATTTCCCTCCCAACTCAATTGGTTTTTACTTCATATTTGTTGATACTCGATTACTTCTTCCATCTATTTGATATTTTTGGTTTAATATATTTTCATTGGCATTACCTATTTGTTTTGGTTTCTGAGGTTGTTATATTTAGAAATAATCAAAGTGTTTAATTTGAAAAAAAACTAGAAAACTTAAATGGTGAGGAGGATTGCAAATGCGTAAAAGTCGAGCTTCTTGTTGAACTTGTAGGAGATAAAAATTGTTTTTCAGCACAATGTTTTGAAGATTTTACATCGATTTCAAATATTTGCAGACTCAAAGAAATATACAGAGAGAGAGAACTTTGTATGTTAAAGTAAAATTTGAAATAATGGGGTTGGAGTTTGTAAAAAATTAAAGAATAAGGAAAATGAAGTAGCAATTGTTTTCTGGCATAAGTTTTTCTTCCCTTCTACAATGTTGGGGTTGTGCCTTTTAAAGGGAAAAGTTGAAACGATGGGGTTGGAGTTTGTAAAAAAATCACAGAATATGGAAAATGAAGCAGCAATTGTTTTCTGGCATAAGTTTTTCTTCCCTTCTGCAATGTTGGGGTCGTACCTTTTAAGATTATAGTGCAAAATTATAGTTAAAACCTTGTAAAGATTTCCCCCTGTTGATACATAGAGGAGATACATAATCTGTTGATTGTTAAATTCTAGATATGCCACCAATATCCTTTGAGCTCTTGTTATTGCAGAATACGCGTGCACTTCACTGTTCTGCATATACTTAAGTAAATCTTGATATGAATTTCCTGTGAACATGGTAGATCTTGATAGAAGTGCTTTAAGATTATTGGGAGGAAAACTTGGAGCGCTTTTTGAAGTGCTAGGAGATAGATCCAGTTGCCTTTAGCCCTTTCCCCATGCATTCTCATTGGTGTTGGCAAATTTTGCTGCTGTCGAAGCTGATAAATGAGTCTCAAAACATGCATAGTATCATTAAGTACCATCAGTTGAGTTCTCACAATGCATGAGCCTAAACATAACGACAGATATTTTAGAAATGAGTTTTTATATGAGTTACAATTTGGAGTGTTTTATAAACCCCCCTTATTTCTTTTAATTGAAACTTGTTATTAATAGCATCTAATTCTTATTCCTAAATAGTTTCTCTATAGATATATATCTTGTTTCATAAAATGCTAAATATGGTACCTGAATACGTCAAAGAAGATCAAGACATGGAGAAACTAGGGACAGAATTTTTGTGCATGTACAGAGCCCCTGACACGGGGGTTGAATGTGTCTCTTTGAAACTTTACTTTTACATTTAGAGCAGGCGGTTCAGATTTTGGATGAACATAAATTGATCAAGAATTATGCTTTGCTGGATCCCAAGTATCTGAAATATCAGGCATTTCATTTTTGAAACCAATATTTCGTCTGTCATTGTCTTCTGTGTATTAAATGATTTTTCATCATCGCTGATTGGATCAAGCAAGTTACTCGGGGTGATGAAATTTGAAATATTTTTCGAGCTGTCATGTTTACCTACGAGGGTCATCATACTACAAAATGTGGGCTGTCATGGATTACATATTTATTTGGCTTGCCTTTTGCTCCTTCACATCCATTTAATTTGAATTCTTTTGACTTAGTGTGAAAAGATCACATCAAGTGGCTAACATTATGCATGGCCTGAATTATAGTCAGTGATGATGTAATCAAATTAGGATTCATGCACGGTCGGTGATTGGATTGATTCATTTGAAGTTTAGATGTTGCTGGAAAGAATAATCTTTTCTTATATTCCAGTGACGTTTAGCAAATTAGGAATCGGACATATCCTTGCAGCTGTATTTAAATGGAGTCAGTAAGCAATACAATTTCATCATTTAGTATTTGCCAATTTGCCAGAAAGAGAGAAAAAAAATCTCTACAGATCATGAGATTCCCTGACTCAGCAATCCTCAAACCCAAGAGATTGACAGATTTTTTCTTGATTCACTATAAACTACCCCATAACTTGTGACCATAGCATATCGTGGAATGGTGAAACTCCGTCTCTGAATTTTCATTCAAGAATAGAATCAAATACAACGTTGTTCTCTTGAAACAACTGATAACAGACATTTATTTACACTACTCAAGCTGAAAGTAAATACTTGCCTCCTCATAACTTAACATAATCCCTGAGCATCGAAGGTTATTAATATACAAATATTATATATGGGATCCTTTACATGATGCCAGTAAAATACAGGACAAAATCTGATAACTTTTAGCCAAATTTTGTTCAATGCTTGCTTCAGTTGGGGTAAAGCTAACCAGCTGAAGTGCTTTCGGGTTGAGGATCAACATGTGGTTGGCGAACAAACTGCCCCTTAACACGTGGCCGTTGCTCAGCCAGCTTCTTTCTGCTCTCGTATCGCACCTGCCATCAAAACCATAAATGAACGGGTTTCAACAAACTCATCAGAAATCATATAATTCATATATTAATCTTAATAAGTGTAAAAACAAGATATACATATTTCTTGAATGTCGTTGAGACGTGAGATATTATCAAAGGGTTTCATTTGGTTTGATTTGTTAGACAAAGAGAGAACGGAAAATAATAATTCAAAATTCGTAATGAATATATTTTCTTGGAGAAAATGGTAAATATATTAAATCTCAAAATCAGTATAAATTATCATATATTACCTTCTTCTCAAAGCATCTATCTTTCCTCTTCAACCTGAATTTCGTAAGAGCTGCTTCTCTTTGCATGGATCTATGAGAGGCCCCTTCATAAACATGGAAAGCCTCTTCATTACCACATTCTGACGTCGGTTTAACAACCGAAGTCGAATTAATGTCGCCATTTTTTCCTGAACACTCGCTATAATGTTGGCTTATAATTCCATTACAGAAACTGTTATTCCCTATCTGATCATTCTCAGGATAAATGTGCCCTCGATGGTCCAAATTCTCCAATTTTCGACTCAGTTTATCATCTATCTGATCGATGGCAGTACTCATTCTCTGATCCATAAGATTCTGAAATTGCTTAAAAATTGAGGATTGTTGTTCCAACGAATAAAATGAACCCAAATGAGGGAAAGGTTCTGAATGGTGTGCTGAACCTGGACTAGGCAACGGTGATAGGCTCGTCTGCGTACAATATATTGTAGGCATTACCGAACCACATGAATTTATAGCATTCTCAAATCTCAGACCTTTAACTGGAATAGGGAGAGATGTATTTCTCTGCAAAGGATAAGATAATGTGATTTCGGGTTGTCCTGATTGAATATTAGCCACAGAAACATGTTTTTGAGAGGTTATTGTAGGGCCATGTGTATCGGAATTATAGTCTGGGATATGATTGGATTGTTGTTTCTCGGAATTGTCTTCTTGGTCTTTTTGTTGATTATTATTGCAAGTGCTTGGTGATATTGAGTCACTCGGTTGCAATGGCTTGTTTTTGTACCTGCATTTGATTGGACGAGGATCTGTTAACTATTTGATGAGGTTGATTGCATCAACATCGGAAAAACAGTGATTAAATAAATTAATATTATTAAAAAATATTAAGTATTGAAGGTTGTTTGGCCT
This sequence comes from Primulina huaijiensis, assembly GCF_012295235.1. Taxonomy (NCBI): domain Eukaryota; kingdom Viridiplantae; phylum Streptophyta; class Magnoliopsida; order Lamiales; family Gesneriaceae; genus Primulina; species Primulina huaijiensis. The sequence goes on along the minus strand of NW_027359672.1, from coordinate 23,332 downwards.
TATAGATTAAGCTAGCTTCGTCTGCCAAAGAAAACTTATACATTGCAAGGCATTTTTACCTCATTATTATTTTTTTCCCATGATTTTCTCTCCTATCTTAGGAAATAGAAGACCATGATGCTAATTTTTTATCTTAAGAATTTGTAACAAAATATTAGAATGATAAGAAATGGAAATTACTGAATAGTACTCACTTGGAGAAGGCGGATGCATCAGAGTGGTTTAACCTTTGCTTCTCATCATTTAATTGATTCACAGATCCACTGGGGTTAGATCTTCTCAGAGATAGATCCAACACTGGCAAAATGTCAAACTTGTTTGCACTAGAAGTTGATGCATAGCATCCAAAATCGCCTTTAATGTAATCACCAAAAGCTCCAATTAAATCGATAGCCTCCGTGGAAGAACTCCCATGTATCATATTATTCTGAGAGTTATGGTCATCATCGTTCTTGCCTTCTCCTCGTGTTATGGCATGATCCCTGTCTATGTTGGTATCTGCCCCTATTCATATTTTCAAAATGCGTAAATTTTAAATATGTATGAGCGATGCAGCTCAAAGGATAAAGGGGATCCAAGAGTGTGAATCAGAATATTACCTCCAGTTCTATCATCATTTGGTCCCATACGAATATGTATATCATCTGAAAGACATTTACCATTTTTTTGTTGTGATAGGAAACGGACACGTTCAATATCCGCACCCTCGGCATCTAACTCTGGTTTTGTGCAGGAACTCTACGGATTAAATAGGCGAAGATTATGATCAATGCATTTGAATTTCATTTTTCAATAAAATATTGCTTATATTTTTTAGTCGAATGATGCATATCATGACAAAAAAATAATGAAGATAAAATACCTGAGCATCACTTTCTTTTTCAGTGCTTTCTCTATTTCTCTGAACGCGAGCCGTATAACCACTAGAATGATCATTACTAATAGCATTATTTTCAGCTGTGGCTTCAACCTTCTGTTGAGCTACACTCTCATCTGGAGGTCCCAGGCCAGTAGCACTATTTGCCTGATACCGGTATTATATGTAAGTAGAGAACATTAACATTGTACCAGATGACACTTGGGAAAAAAAATTAGCATTGGCCTTACTGCTTGTTTCCTCCAGACATGCTGCCACAAGTTCCTCAGCTCGTTTCTCCTCACCGGTTTTACAAGAAAGTCGGCTGCTCCTCTCAACATGCAGTTATATACAGTACTAACCGAGTCGTGTGCGGACATCACTGCGTTACCAAAAATTACTTTTTTTTAAGATGGCTTAACTCTGAATAATTTGAATAATTCAAATGCCAAACAAAGCAGCATACTTATTACTGGAATGTTTTTGCAGAGATGATGCTCCATAATTAAGGTGAGAAGAGCGTATCCAGAGATAGAAGGCAAATCAACTTCCGTCAAAATAAGGTCTATGTTGTGGGATCTTTCTTTTAACACCTCCCATGCTTTTAAGCCATCGGCCACTGAAGCAACTGCAGAGTTCATTCTCAAACATTAGCAGTTGAAACAAGTAAAGATGCCATCCGCGAGCAGGAAAAAAATAGTTAACCAAGATCAAATTTTTGTATCTTAATCATTCAAACTTAACAAGTGTTTTAAAGTGTTACTTCTACCCAGCCATCGAGTGAAACTATCTCAGATATTAGGAGGTGTGTGTCTAAATAGACTGTCAATGTAATGTATTTCTGATTAAGCTTACATCAAGAAGACAAGAACATGTTACACCGTTGACCAGAATATCCACTGTGCAGGTAAATTAAACAAAAAATTTGAAATCAAAATATAGAACTAAAAAGGCCAAGTCTGGGGTAAAATAAAAATTTCAGCGAATCTTCATCTCATGAATCAAATTCCCTTCTAGCATCATCTAAAGCTAAATCAGCTGATCAACAAAAGTATCTACACAACTTTAACTGTCCAAATCCTCCATAAAGCAAAAAGATCCCCCCCCCCCCCCACCACAACCCCCTTGTATTATCATCTAAAGCTATATTAGATGATCAAACAAAGTATCTACACACCTTCAACTGTCAAAAACGAATCTTGATCACCAAAACCCATCCTCCATTAAATCCCAATTATCAAATTCTCAAAATCTTCAGAGCTAAAAAATAACATAAGCCCCACTAATAATTTTAAACAGGAAAAACCAACCTCTGTAACTGCATTTCCTGAGAAGGGCAGCAATAATCTGCCTTGTGGAGTCATCAGCTTCCACCAGAAGCACCCTAACCGCCATTTTCGGAAGAAACCTCTCCCACCTAACAACAGAAGAAGAACCACCCGCCTCTGCTTCCACTACCGCAGCTGCGTTTCGACCAACTTCTGCGCTACTCGTCTTCTTCTTCTTGATCTTCTTTTCAGATATCTGCTCCTCCCCTGTTTCTTGAAGTTGTAATTCCATTCCGTCTTCACTGCTCACCACAACTTCCCCCATTTTTCCAAAATTCTTCAGAGAATGTGATTCGGTAAAATCAACAGCTCCAGGAGTAGGAAAATGCAGAACACCGTGTACCAGATTTTTTTTCCCACCTTCTCAAGTACATGTGGTCATTTTCATAGCAAAAAAATCTTTAAATGACACCCCATCGATCTTGAAAATTTTTATTTTTGATCCTATGGTGACCTTTTACTGGCCCATCTTTTAACCTCTTCACATCTAATGGCTCAAATTTGTTGCAATAGATCTTTTCTTTTGGCCTAGACCATTACACTGTATCGACCTTTTTCTTTTTCCCGATTACACCCTTGAGAAACGAAAATGATTCTTTCCCACTCCTAAAGTCGGAAATTACAGCCACGTCCATCCTTGATTCAACTCAAGAACAAGTACAAAATATCTAATACCATAGCTAATTAATTATCTTCACATACAATTATTTCTCGAAAGTATTATTTTATACAACACATGTATATTTATTGAGAGTATGTCTCTTGTTAGACGGTTTCACGAATCTTTATCTTTGAGACGGGTCAATCCTATCTATATTCACAATAAAAAGTAATACTCTTAGCATAAAAAATAATATTTTTTCATGGATGACCCAAATAAGAGATCCATCTCACATAATACGACCCGTGAAACCGTCTCACATAAGTTTTTGTCATTTATTGATACCTTTAGACAAAAATATCGTGATCCTAAATTCCTCCTTTAGCAACACAACTACAATTTGATCTATTTATACATATTTACATTATGTAACAGATTCAAAATACACCAGTCTGAATTTGGAGTGGGTCTCATGTGAGACCGTCTCACGGATCTTAATCTGTGAGACGGGTCAACCCTACCCATATTCACAATAAAAAGTAATACTCTTAGCATAAAAAGTAATACTTTTTCATGGATGACCCAAATAAGAGATCCGTCTCACAAATACGACCCGTGAGACCGTCTCACACAAGTTTTTGCCCTGAATTTGAGCTTGAATTTAATTCTAGATGATCCTAAAAATTCTAAACAAGAATTGATTTTTCATTCTTTACCATGTAATACCCCACATACACATATTTTGATTGCAAATTTCTCAAAATTTGTTCATGGGTAAAAAATGAGAGTGACATGTTTTATAAGGACAAAGATTGAAAATATAATGTGGCAAAATGCTAATAATCCCAATCNTTTTTTTTTTTTTTTTTTTTTTGTGGGTTGTGTGTTTATATGAAGGGATTAGAGGTGGCACAAGTTTTGTGGTTAACGAATATAAAAATTGTTTGGCTTCTTCCTTTTCCAAGATTCCCAAGGATCCATTCAAAAATTCAAAGAAATTAAAATGCTAATCCACTAGATATATATTTGTTGAAGATATCAAATCTTATCTAATGAATGTGATGGAGTTCTTTTGTAGTTAAATAGATTATTAGGGTATTATCTTATCTAGATTCTGAGAAATAGATGAATTAATGATTCTATAAGTTTTTTTTTTTTAGATTTACATTTTCTTTTTCATGTAATCAATAAAATGTTTTCTTTTCTCTCATGTTCTCATCTCAAACTAAATGGTATCATAGACGGAAGTGATCCATGGTTAAATACAACGTGGCATATGTCGGCAAACGAGGATTTGTTCAACAAAGTTGAATGAGGTGGGAAAACATTCTGAAATCATCCTTTTTTTGAGTTTTTTCTCATCTAATAACATTTGAGTGCTTAGTTCTATAATATTTGTGACGTGTTTTGTTCTCATGTATTAAAAGAGTGTGTTCCCTTTGAAAACACGGTGAGTGATTGTACATCGTAAAATATTATAGTGGATCTTTTCATCTTGCCCGTGATTTTTACCCTAACAATTTTTAGGGGTTTTCCACGTAAATCTCGGTGTCTAGTTTATTTTTTATTTTCATATTTATTATCTCAAATTACCGCACGTAGGACCAACAGCATCGTTAGACAGCTCATCTGCCTCAATAGATTTCACCTTTCCTGCTGCCCGAATGCCACCAAACAGCCTTTCCGACAACATTAATATTTCCATTAAAAATTGAATTGGCGTAATGAGATACGATTTTTTCTCCGGAGCGACTGACTACACCAAGAAAGAAGAACTGTGCTTCAAAGTACGGCGATATACGAACAATATGGTGATGTATTGGCTAATTAGTTCGATGACGACTGAGATTAGTGAGAATTTCTTGCTTTATACCATGGCAAGAGATACTCGGGATGATGTGCGTGGCACATACTCTTACGAAGAAAATACATAGAGAAAATACTCGATGACGACTGAGATTAGTGGACTTGTCACGATGTATTTCATTTCCCTAACCCGTTACTATCAACAATTGGGTTTATTTGAGTCCCACGACTGGAAGTGACTAGATGATGAGTCCTGTTATAAGGCCATTGTGAAGAAGAAAAGAGTTTTAAAATTTTTGATGGGCCTAAACAATCAGCTAGATGAAGTTAGGGGTCGTGTCTTGTCTACAAAGCCCATGCCCAATCTGCACGATGCTTTCTCTGTGGTTCGAAATTCGACGTAAATTAATGTTTGGATCGCCTTCTTCCTCAGTTTTTGCCTCCCAACGAGTGTCATTTCCGCATGGTGATGATTCTCATGCTATCAACTCTGGGCAGTGTAATATACCAAATGGGCAACATGATATACCACGTTCTTTTACCAACAGCAAACAACGACGCGGCCATCTTTGGTGCGAAAAGTGCAAGAGGCCCAATCACTCCTTGGGAACGTGCTGGGAGATTCACGGTAAACATGCAAATTGGAAGCCTTCACGTGACAGACAGGTGAACAATGTTACGACATAATCTGGCGCACCAGAATCACTATCCTTCAGCAAGGAACTAGAAATGCTTCAGAACTTTTTGGACAATCCCTTCAAGTATCCAATCCTTCTTCCTATTGCACGTCCAATGAGTCTCATTTAGTAAGAATCATGGCTCTTACTCCAAATTCTTTCGTTCAGGAACACTACATCGATCCAAAAATATATGCTGAATTTGGATTGCAACATATTATCAGTTAGCAAAATAAATCAGGACATCAATTTCTCAACTAACTTCCTTGCTGACGCTTGTATTTTTCAATAATTGGCCTCAGGGAGGACGATTGGCAATGCCAGTTTTAGTTCGGGGTTGTATATCCCAAAGCTGCCTCCTCTCAATCACACATAACCAAAGGCCCAATTAGTTCGCTATTTTCAGCTTCATTTTCTATTTTGAATAAAGCGAGTGATGTCTTATTATGACACTATCGCCTAGGACACCTAAATTTTTTATATCTTGAAAAAGTGTTTCCATATTTATTTAGGAATAAAATTTCTAAGTTTGTTCAATGTGATATTTGTAAAATTTCAACACACACACTTTCATATCACAACCATGTAAACGATCTCGACCATTCTCCCTTATCCACAGTGATGTTTGGGGCCCTATCAATGATAAAAATATTTCTGGTGCATGATGGTTCTTGTTGTTTATCGATTATCGTACGAAACTTTCACGGGTTTTCTTATGAAAGACAAAACTAAAACACACTAACCCTTTAAAAATTTTAAACTCATGCTTCAGACTCGATTTTTCACTCAAATTCAAATCCTGAAAACTGATCTAGCCCGCAGTTACTTCAACTCTGTCCTTGGAAATTATCTTTCGAGCCAAGGTATTGTTCACCAAGTTCTTGTGTTGATACATTAGAACAAAATGGTGTTTCCGAATATACGAATTGCCACTTACTTGGGGTTGAACTTTCTCTGCTTTTTATCCATAATGTTCCTTGACATTTTGGGGAAATGATGTAAGGTGCAAAAATACGATAACGTAATCCAACTGCATGCAAATCTAGGGAAATTGGAAAATGACTAATTAAAAGGTATTAATGGCATGAATGAATTACGGTGTGCATGCTTACATGTTTAAAAAGTAGTTTTTAATGCATGAAACTGTGTTTGTAAAAGTTATTCGAAACGCGACCAAGGAAAAGAGACCGGAGACCAAATAAGGAAAATATTTTTATTAAATGAATATTTTTAATTATTTAATATATGGTATATGTTATATGGTATTTTCGAGAATGAAGTGTTTTGAGATATTTTTATACGCCGAGTCGTATTTTTTAACGATATTCGATTTTGGATGAAAATATGAACTTTTTGAGAACTCGGCTATTAATTTCACAACCTTTTCTAATCAAAATATTTTAAATATTAACTAATGGGCTTAATGGACCTATTATACGATTAATGGGCCTAAGCTTGCACACATGTTTTATATTAATCTTTAAGCCCTAAACCCTAACTTAAAAATATAAAACTCACGTCCCAAACCCCCCAAAACATACTAGGACTCTCTTAGCAGCAAACCACACGCACACAACCACGATTTTGGAAGGAAACTCTCGAAAATATTAAAGGAAAATTAGCAAGGTGCATCCCCCGTCTCTCCACCAACGTCCCTCGCATCGCCATATCGTTCGAGCGTAATATACGCAAAGATACACCTTAACTTTCTTTCAAACATATTTCACATCATATTATGTGTATTTAACCATCCTTTCATGAAAAACATGATGCACATATTTTATTTTCGTTTTTTGACATGCCATGATCAAAAACTTGTGTTTGTATGATTTAAAACTCATATATATGATGCATTAAGGGGCTGCCATCCTAGGTCAATAAAAATGAATGAATTTCAGAGGGTTTAGGATCTTAGACAAGGCTGCATAAGGGCTGGACAATAGGTAAGCCTAGGTTGACTGAAAATTGTATCTTATGGGGCTAGGGTTTCGTTTTGGGTTTCCTTGAAGGGTGGGGCGACTGGCTGCTGTTAAGGCATGTCCAGGAGTCCTATTAGGGTGGTCTTGTGTCCTAGATAAGAGGAATTAGGCTTGGTATGTTTCAGGAAGAAGGCGGATCGAGTTGAGGGCTTATGAAGGCTAGGGTCACTTTTTTTGCCCTAGGCGATGGAGGCTGCTAGCTGCTGTTAGGGGCATGTCCAGAGGTATTAATAGGGCTGAGCCAAGGTCCTAGGTAGGCTGCATGACGGCTGGAATGAGGGGAGGCAGGATCCGTTCTTAAGGGGCCGCGCATGGCTTCCTAGGGCACGGGTGAGGGGCTGGGCGTGTTTAGGCTGTTTTGTTTGGTCCAATGGCTTGCTATAGGCATGGTCATGGTCCTAGGAGGGTGTTCTAGGGTCTTTTCATGGTGGACAAGGGCTAGGACCGAAGGTGGCATGGATAAGGAAGCTAGGGTTCGAACCATGAGGGGCCAAAACTTCAGTAGCTGTTCTAGGCTTGATTGAGGGTATTAATGAGCTTGAGTTGGGTTCAATATGGTTTGGTTTGGTGTTATTAAGTTTTGGTTCAAGTTTGGTAAAATTTGGATAGGTTTCGGATCAATACGAGTCAAAACCAGGATGTACGTCTAAGTTTAAAAAAGAATTGAGAAAATTATCGAAAAGCTAAATTTTAAGCCTAAGAAATATTTAAGAGAGTGTTTTAAGATAATAAGTAAAGTTTGGAATGATTTGGGATGTCGTTTCGAGGTCTAGAGATAATGTTGGAAAAGTATTCGTCTAGGGTAAAACGATTATTTTACACCTAAAAAGGGTTAGACGCCATGGCAGTGCCCTGAGTGCTGTAATATATGGTAAAATGTTTATTTCATATGTTTATGGAATTTTATGATGAAACGTTAATGCTGAAAGACATGTCGCATGCTTGGTTTAAAAGAAAATGATTTATATATGCATGAATTTTTATAAGTGATGAAAAAATGAAAAGTTGAAGAATGTGAATTGCTTGTGACTAATACGATGAGACGATGATATGATGATATGTAAGGCCAAGGCTTAGTTGATAGGTGAGAGTGTCGCTGATATCCTCCCGCCGCATGGTACCATGGTTATACGTAGATGGATCCATCGACTAACAGTTGATACGAAAGTAACAATTAAGGATCTGAATTCAATGAAAGGGACTCGTATACGTATATGATGAAAGGAAATATGATATGATATGTTGAAAGGAAAATGTTTAAGTTTATGCATAGTCATGAAAAAATATTTTATTAAAAGTATTTTCACGGTTGCATGTGATTGTATGTGTATTACTTTCTATCATGGTTAATGTTTGCTGAGTCAATAGATTCACTAGGTGTGATCGATGCAAGTGAGCATGATGTTGATGTTAATGGAGGACTTGATGGTTGAACTAGCTGGATTGAAGGTGCACACAATCCGATGACCGGCGCTAGTTTTTCGCAAATAAAATAAGTTTATGCTTTATGATTACTTAAAGATTTTTATGACTTATGACGTTTTGAGACGTTTTTGAGAGGATGTTGGAGTTAAGTTTATTTGAAATAATGTTAGTTTAGGTTGGTTGACGTTTCACAACTTTGTGCATTGAATTACTGTCTTTTGGATTTTCAAATAATAGTTGGTTAGTTTATTTTTAAATGGTGCAAAATATTTATATATATACATGTGTTCGGCCGAGAGATGAAAAAAATTTCTAATATATTTTAAAAAAAACAAGTAGTTGACGTTTCAAATGATGTCCTTACTGCCATATACCTTATTAATAGGATTTCATACCGCATTTTAGGCTTCAAAGGTCCCATCCAATCACTTCTCGAATTTTATCTCACCACCTCTCCTCTCCACCATTTCCTAGAAAATTTTGTTCATATCCACAAACACATGAGCAAACTTGAACCTCATGCGGTAAAATGCATATTTATGGGGTACCCTTTGAACCCAAAAAATATAAATTCCACTCTCCCATAACGATGAGATTTTACACCTCTATGGATGTCATTTTTTTTTTTTTTTGGAGAACGTATCATTTTATCCATGTTCTTCAATCCATGGGAAGTGTGAATTGATTGAATCTCACAATTTGGAAACTGCACGTCCAACTCTACTATAATTTGAACTCATAGAAACTGTCACCCAATATTCTACCCAATGTTCACATGTGTCCAAAACACCTCCAGGACCATCTTCGCCAACTCCCGTCTCCCACTACCATCACTCATCCTATGAAGGTGTATTCTCGGAGAAAACAGCCTATCAAAGACCATCAATAACAACATGCACATGATCAGCCTGTCAGCGGTTCCTTCTTAGAATCCAAATCTATCGAAAACACTCAAGGTATTTATACCAATGATGATTCTTTTGTTTAGCATAATGACACTGATGGTAGACCAATTGCATTCAAGAAGGAAATTAGATCTTGTACACAACATCCTATATGTAATTTTGAATATCTGGAACACTTATATCCTGCATACCAAGCTTTTGTGTCCAGAATATATCAGGTACAGATTCCCTCAACCATAAAAGAGGTGTATCCAAGACTCAAAGTGGAAAATTGTTGCCTTTGATGAGATACGAGCTCATGTGGTCGATCACTTATCTGCCACCTGAGAAACGACCAGATGAATGCAAATGGATCTTATCAGTTAAGCACAAAGCTGATGGAAGTATATATCGATTCAAAGTCTGCTAGGTTGCAAAAAGATTAAAAAAAAATTCATATGGAATTGATTATAAGGAGACCTTCGCACCAATGACTAGAATGAATATTGTTCGAGTTCTATTGTAATTTCTGGAGAATTTAGAGTGGCCTTTATACCAACTTGATGTTAAGAATGTATTCCTTGATGGGAATCTCGAAAAGAAAATCTATATGGAAATCCCACTTAGTTTTGAAATTGAGTATACAATCAACAAAGTATGCAGATTGACGAAGTCTTTGTATGGCCTAAATTCGTAACCATGAGCGATTTAGTTGATTCACAAATGTTATGAAAGAATATGGTTATACTCATTGTCAAGTTGATCATACCTTGTTTTCAAAACACTCAGAAGAAGATAAAATCAATGTTCTCATTATTTTTGTTGATTATATTGTCCTAACATGAAACCATGAAAAAGAGATAACACATGTAAAGGCTTTGCATTCGAGAGAATTTGAAATAAAAGATCTTGGAAATCTGATATACTTCCCAAGAATGGAAGTAGCCAGATCATCAATTGGGATTGCCATATCGCAATGAAAATTTGTTTTGGACCTTCTAAAAGAAACAAGAATGTTAAGGAGAAAATCAGTGGACTCACCCATGGATGTAAACGTAAAACTTGGAGTGAGGAAAGACTGTTCATTAGTTGATAAATGAAGATATGAAAGGCTAGTTGGAAAATTGATCTACCTCACAACCAATATTGGTCTTGTTATAAGTGTCATTAGTCAATTCATGAATAACCCAACTAAAGATGACATGGAAATAATGTATCGAGTCTTGAGGTATCCGAAAGGAAACTCCAGAAAAGGACTTCTTTTCAGAAAATCTCCAATCAGAAAAATCAAGATTTATTGTGATAAGGATTGAGCAGGTTTTCAAACAGACAGGCGCTCTACATCAGGATATTGTACATTTGTGTCGGAAAATCTCGTAACATGGAGAAGCAAGAAGCAACCAATGGTGTCACGTAGGGCGTAGAAGCTGAATATCGAGCATTGGCCCATGGAATATGTGAAAGAATGTGGCTTAGATCACTACTAAGTAAATTGAGGCTCGAAAACAGTAATCCAGTGGAAGAGATGCATGATAATCAGGCAACAATCAGCATATCAAAAAATCCAGTCTATCGTGATCGGACCAAGCATATCGAAGTGGATCGATACTTTATTAGTTAAAAGATTGAGACATGAGTCATTGATTTCAGTTACATCTTTACTAATTTGCAAGTTGCAGACTTTCTAACTAAAACTCTTCATCAAACAGTTTTTGAAGACTTGAGTTCTAAATTAGACATGTCTAACATATACGGCCCAACTTGAGTGGACGTGTTGAAGATATCAAATTTTATCTCATGAATGAGATTTTTTCTATTTAAAATTTGTATTTAAATATATGATTATGATATTATTTTATGTAGACTTAGAGAAGTAAATGAATAAATAACTCTTTAAATTCTCCGATAGATCCATTTTTTATAGTATAATCAATAAAACGGGAAGAAAACATTTCCGTATGCAGAGATCTAAAATATTTAATGGACTGAACAAATATATTTATTTATATAGTTGTAAAGTTTGAAGTTTTGTTTTATTTGATCCCCTTCAGCAACTGTCGGAATAATATTTTAGTACGAAGTACATGCATGGTCCATGTCACGTTATTTTTGAAAAAGTATAGTTGAGATATTTTATTGAGTGGCTGAGAAATAAAGGGCACCAAAAGTAGTTTTTAAGGAATAGGGTGACACAAATATCTCAATACTAACATCAAATATATATACACAAAAAAATCATGTGAGACAATCTCACGTATCAATTTTGTGAAACATATATTCTATATGAGTCATCCACGAAAAATTATTACTTTTTATATCAAATATATTAATTTTTATTATAAATATGAACAAGAGTGATTTGTCTCACGAATAAAGATCTGTGAGACCATTTTATTAAAGACATATATA
>NW_027359672.1:0-11188 GCF_012295235.1 Primulina huaijiensis | reverse complement strand
ATACTCTCTAAATTTTCTCTCTTTTTATGCTAAAAGTTATGCTTAAGTATTTTTTATTCTATTAGTGAGATGTTTATTTAAAAAAAAACAAAACATTTAAATTATAAACTAAAATATCAAATAACATATGATATTTAAAATATGCACAAGTTAATCATATAATATAACACAAATATTATAATTAATCATTTATATATTATATGTTCTGCCGTTTTGACAGTAAAATTACTACTTTAATTTTTTTTAAAAAAAATTTATTTGAATGATGTATATAAAAGAAACTGATGTAGAATCATTCGTCATCATAATTCTGTGTGCGTTTGAAGCGATAATTTTAATTAAACAATAATTCATGAAATATTTATCTAATAATTACTAAATGCAATTGTTAATGTCGTGTGATGACTCGGCAAAATTAGAAGAAAGTTTCGTCTCTCGCTACTTTACCGAAATAAGCCCTCTATTGATTATTAGGTTAACTGGAGTTTACGTCTACAACTAAAAATTACATTCAAGAAGTTAACGGAGAACTCCTAACAATTCAAGAAGGCCACCAGATTGTCAAGAATAGAGGTTTCAATTGTGTGAATGTATATTCTGATTCGCTATCGACAGTGGGAGCAGTCAAGAAGCCCTTAGGTGAGTTGAATTATGTGGGATCATGCACTACAGATATACAAAGTTGCTAGCTGATTTAACAATAATCTCTCTTCAGAGACGAACGACCGTTAAATAGCCCACGATTTAGCGAATTTTGTTGTTTCTTCCCATGCACTTCCGAGGCAATCCTAGAATGGATTAAAAAGAATGTAAATGTGTCCACGGCCTGACTTGGTTGAGTTCATCTTCTGATAGGCCAGGTAAAATAAACGTCAGCCTCAAAGTTTAATCCCACTTGTTTTCTGAAATTTAAGTTTTTTAAACATAATCGAACAAATTACAAAATGGAAAGATACAAAAGGAAATTAATGGAACTGCGATAGAGTCGGAACAACCATTGCTTAAGCCCAGTTCCCCACCGTTGAGACCGTGTTACAGGTCACTTCTGCTCAAGTTATGACTTTCTTCAGTGTGAAGAGTACTGCTGATGATTTCATATTAACTTGGCACAAGCAGTACCCATGATCTCCTTTTGTTTGTTCGAAGTCTTTAATTACACGGACTGAGGATAGAAGATTAACTGAACAATCATATCAGAGTTGATGAAAAATCAGATCACTGCCTGATCAAATCCATGGCGCCAAGTGAATACAGCATTTTCCAACTCTTACTTATCCTCACTTTCTTTCGGGACCTGAATCTGCCCCACAGGTACTTTCCTCTTACTTTTCGTTGAGAAACTTGCAGCGGAAACACTTAGTAGCTTATTAATTGACAACCCTTCGCCCAAGATCTTTCTTTTGACTTCATATCTATGTTTAATCCGGTCATCAAGCTTGTAACCAAGAAAAGCAGGAAAACCCAGCAGCTCTCGCACATCACGACCCATTTCCTCGATCAAGTAATCCAGCTTCTCCTCTAATGACTCATGGTTGTACTGCAAAACTTGCGGATGTTTCTTGCTCATATCTAAGATATCCTCACAAGTCAAACCGTAGTTCAAGAACAACCCAATCACCTCTTGTAAATTCTTACAGCTGCACCTTGTAACAGCTCCCATTGCCAAAGCCAATTCCTTAGTTCGGTTTTCGTATCCAATCTTCAACAAGAGAATCAATTTATGGGATATATTTCCCTCAAATGACAGGCTCAGAAACAGTGGTGCTTTTATCAAGAACTTAAATATGTCATTGGAGCTCAAACCACATTGCTTAAGAAAATCGATTCTTGGCTGCAGCTTTCTTTGTCTGCTGGCACTAAACAGACCAGGATAAATAAGAACAATTCTAAAGATTTCCTCGTTGCTCAGCCCAGCATACGAATTCAAGAATTCAACGTGATCTTTTACATGGTCCACCGTATAAGACAACACAAATGGGAATTTATATAAAACCATGGCAGTGGCAGATTCATTGCCCCCACTCAAGTCCAAGAGGAACCCGATTCTTGGTATCAACTGAGTATTCAAATCAAAATTCAGAACAGCAGGTCGTCTAAGAATTAAATGAACACCATTGAAATGCTGCAAGTACATAAGCATTCTCTCCATTTCTTCCAAAGATTTCAGACACAATGCCTTTCTCAAATTAACGGTATTAAGCACATGAGATAGATTTTCTTTGGGAATTCCATACATAAACAACAATTGCACCTTTTTCTCAAAAGCTACAAGAGATCGAGGCTCTGTTGAATTCAGAAGCCGCTCAATTCGCGATGGCTCGATTTTCCCTTTCAACTCTAAATTGGCATCATCGTTTACAAGAAAAGACAGTAACTCCTCTATTTCGTGAGCAGTTAACACATCAGGGCGTTTGACAATCAATCTCGAAAGAGCGAAACCAGTGACTCCTACAGACTGCAGGGCTTGAATTCTACGTCGAACATATTCAAAAGGCGTAAATATGAGAGATTTATTGGCCTGTAAAAGTGCTTCGGTGTCTTTCTCATTGAACCCCATTTCTTGAAACAACACAAACAGCATTGCACCTAAAATTCAAATAAATAAACTCCGAGGCGTTCCAATGTCTCAATCATATAATTCATTTTCTTGTTTTTAAAAACGAAAATAGCACCATCATAACAAGGGATTGCTTCGAAATAAAGGTAACAACAACACAACAATAATGATATTATACAGCTTAAACAAAAAGTGCACATGAGCACTGGCTAACATGAGGGAAACCTCAGATTTAAACTAAACACAGAAGCAATACTTCATCTTTCACGCCCAAGTAAAAACAAGAGAGTTGCATTACGAAAATTAGATTGTATAATAAGGGGGTTCTTTTGCGTACTCGAATCATTGAAAATTTTAGAAGAGTGATTTCCATTAATGGCAACAGCAGCACCGCGGCAGCAGCTGAGAAGCAAGCGATCGTTTGCGGGTTTTTTACGAACAGAAATACAAGGAAAATCAATGAGTTTGAAAGCGGGAGTTGAGAAGGAAATTGGTGGCCTCAGGACTCGAGAATTCCGAGGTAGAGAGAGGGGATTCGCAGCCATTGAGAAGAGGAGGAGGAAACTCGGTGTAAAAGATAAAACTCAGCCCGGTTCACGGGTTTTATAATTACACCCACAAAACTCAACTCGGTCCAAATTATGTCCTTTTTCTAATAATGTTAATTAGAGCATTAAATATTTTTAAAACATCATACTTTTATTTAAAAAAAATTAAAAACATGTCAAGAGATATATTAATTTAAGTGTAAAATGAAAACTTCATGTTGATTGTTGGATACATAATATTCACTAAACAGTTAAAGATTGGTTTCAAACGCATTCAAGAACATTTTATTCTTAATATTGTACACGAGAATCATAGACATGCAGGGAAATATTTGAAAGGGAGGAAAGCAACAACCCTTTCTTCCTCCAACTCTATTTGGAAAATTCCGTTTTCCTCCCGTCACTAGGTAGTAAAATATTCCAATCAATTCACGATGAAGTGAGATTTGGATGGAAACACATAATTGTAAGTAACGCTAGTTTTAGGTGCTCTTGAAATCCATTACATTTGTTCGTGCTAGAGATTAAGTTTAGAAGGGTGGATATGGAACATGTAAGATCGAGACTTCGAAATTCTCCATTCAAAGACAATCTAGGATGGCAGAACTTTCCAAAGCTGAGAGATGTGGACAAAATCACCAAACGCAATCACGCTTATCTAGCAGAAAAAGGTATTACACCAGGCTGGAAAACATTTTCTTGGTATTTTCCGCAGTTTATCCATTTCCAAATTAGTAAATAATCTTGTCGTTCTGATCCTTAGTCCACAAAATCAAAAAAGGAACAAAAATGCTATAATTTAACTATAAAATACCCAAGTCAGTTGCAAAGAATTCTGGACATCATACACAAACAAGATTGACAGAAAACTGTGTAATTCTTGTGACCCCTCTTCGACTTTAAATGGGCACGGAGAGCACAGATAAAAAAAAATACAGGATGAGACCAAGACAGGGGCAAGCAAGCAGAATGAGAATTGCTTGTTGAACTAATGCATATCAGTAAATGCCTTGAATCCTTCCACCAATCAAACAAGAGAGTAGTTTGCAGCCCACAGGATTTTCAGCTAACAACCTCAAGGTTTGATTTGTTTTGAACAATTTTTGGAAATGCTCGTCCGATTTTTTATGCTGGTGGGGATTCCCTTAATGAGTATAACTGATGAGTTTTCCTTTTCCAATTCCTGAGATGGCCTAAAATGCAGTTATTGTAAGAGATGGAACACATCCAACATAAATATGGTATCTGGTATGAAGAGAAAAGATTATCATGTGTCTTACAATTCTGCTTGCTTCATTTTGAGAACCTTGCCAACTTCTTCAGGAGCCCTTTCATGATCTTCAAATTTATGGCTCGGATGATAGACCTGACGTATAGAATATGTAACGAAAAGCATTCAATGCCGTCATGTATCATATGTTGTAGGCTTGTAGCACATGACTCGGGAGTTTAGACTCCATTTCTAAATTATACAAAAACCAAGGAGGTGATTTTTAAGAAGGCAGAGTAACATGGATGTTCAAATGTCCTGTGAGTATGATGTGCCAACTGCCAACCAACAGCTATGAAATTCCAATCAGTTTGCCCAAGATATCGGGAAGAGCCATGAACAACTTGCTTTGGTTGCAAATTGAAAACAAGTTAGAAGAAATCTTCAAGAAACAATTTTGAAAGCTAGCAGCAAAAATACTGGACGGTTTTTTACAAAGGATCTAAGAGAGCTAGTATGATTTAAGACCAGATAATTTTAGCGAAACCAAGTTTTGATCTTCAAATCTTGCTTCAAAATCTATGCAAGAGCCAGGAACTACACAGCAAACCACTAATTTAGAACTGTAAACCATTGGTTTTCTCTACATCAAAAAAACACAAAGACCCTGTGAATCAGTAAGATATCTTTCATCAATCCTGCAAAACAGTCCAGGAAAATCCTAGGCCTCATAAAAAAGCCCAGTATAATATTATTCCTTCATAATATTTAGTTAGTATACATTTCAAGTGTCTTTTTTGAACTAATAGCCTCAAACTACAAAATAGCTAGGATTTTACCAAATAATCTATTGCCCACAATAAGTTATCATAATCTAAACGATCCCATTCATGCTATCAGAGTTTATATGCTCCAAACCGCATGCAATTGCTCAAGCAACCAGAAGCAAGGTATCACAAATTATAATAGACATCAATACCCGAACACGGGTGAAATCAAATGGTGCACGTTACTAGCTAAATTCTTGAAAGAAGATCTCAGCATTCAATGATCACAGGATCACAAAATAATTCTCAAATTATAAATCCTCACAACTTACTCTATTCAATGGGGGCTCACACCATACACCACACCCATCTGCATCTTGAACCTTGTGCTTTTTCTTTGCATGTCGATCGTCTTCTATGCACCCACTCAATTTCCTTCTCTTCTTACTCCCCCAAATCTCACTCGTCTTCTTATTATCCCTCACTTTCCACACATTCTTCTTCCTGAGCAGCAACTTCTCAAACTTCCACTGCTCATAGCTTGTGTCAATCACCGTAACCTCCGTTCGCGAGAAACCGGGGAAATCCACGTCCCGCCAATCCCCTTCGTCTTTCCTCTCATCGGACTCATTCAAGTCCTCCGGTCCACCATAACTATCTCCACTCCTCGATGCTGCATTTGCAGAAGTCTTCTCCGTATCGAAATTGTCGATAACAGCATTCCCATTATCCGAAAAAGCACAAAGTCTAGGGTTCACCTGTTTGCGGCAGAATCTTTTGACTTTTGTGGAAGAACAGCAAGCATCTCCAAAATTGAACAGTTCGCAGATGACATTGAACAATTTGAGATCCTCATCTTTGGTTGAGTCAAAAGTGGGAGGTTTATCAGGACACGGAGTCGGTGCATCGGAGCTGGAAGAATGAGGGTTCTGGAGGAAATCTTCGAGATCATAGGCATCATTTTCCGGGAACCCTTTGGCGGTTCGCAACCGATTCAGCCAGCTTGATCCGGTTTTCCGGGACGGGAATGGGCAAAACATCGCCGGAGAGTTACAGAGCTGATAAGATGCATAAACAAAAACAACCAGCACTTTTTAAATAATCACACATATTTTTATTTTTTTTAGTATTATTATATATAAGGTTGACGTGGCAAAACAATTTCATTATATTTTATTTTTCAATTTTGTAATTTCTAGCAAGTTTGTAATTTCTAGTGTGTGTTATATATAATATAAAAAAATAATAATTACTAGAAGTGAAGATATGATTAAGTATTTTTTTACACAAAATTTTTGTGAAACGGTCTCGTGAGTTAATTTTATGAGATTGGTCTCTTATTTGGGCCACATGTCAAAACAAGTAGGTCTCTAATGAGACGGTGTCACGGATCTTTATCTGTAAGACGGGTCACCTATACCAATATTCACAATAAAAAGTAATATTTTTAGCATAAAAAGTAATAATTTTTTTCATTAATGACCCAAATAAGATATCTATCTCACAAAATACGACTCGAGAGAGACCGTCTGGCACAAGTTTTTGTCTTTTTATATTTACCTTTTTTCCACTTGTCATTTCAAATTATTCTTTCCCATTAATGTCTGACTTATAAAAATATTTTTTAATAGACATTGTTTTTTCTGTAAATGTCGAACTGTTAAGAAAAATAATATCATGTTCAGTTCTCAATCTATGGTGGAAAGTGATTGTTCGTCATCAGCCTCCCTTTGCTGGGATTTGGCAAAAAACTTTCATGTTCGATACCAATTGTAAAAACTTCATCCCTAATTATCAAAAAAAGAAAGTGATGCTTCCAAAATATCAAATTGATTATTGCATGTCTACGATTGGAAAATGTGTTCTGAATCAGATGAAAAATAATACTTATTAGTTTATATATTCATCTCATAAAATTAGTCCGTAAGACGATCTAACTCAAATTTTTTCCTAGCTGATCAACAAAAGTTCATCTGACTAGAAATTAAAAGATCATAATTCATGAAAGCTCTAATCAGTTGGAAGTGGAACACACATATAATCCACAGAGATAAACAAAACAACTCTACGACCACTATTTTGTTAATTTTGTCCATTAGAATTAATAAAAGATAGCAGATTCAGATGTTTATTTTATTAATTAATCATATATAAACGATGGATCACGTCGGAGAACCGCAGATTTTTTAAATTTTGTTCCTAATTACCCAACAATTCAAGAAAAGTGCCAAAGAAGAAATCAATAAATAATTTAAAAGAAAAGAATATGAATTGATTGATGACAAGAAAGAACATGTATGTATATTGTACGCATCGTTGTATTCAGCTTCAATCTAGATTATCAAGAGTATTTGATGAAACCCTAGCTACAGATATATATTCAATAAGGAGGAATATTCTCAAAACAATAGACCCCATCAAACTCCGGCGGGCCTCTGATCCTCCGCTCTCGTTCTTCCGGCTTCTGAGGCGGCGAGAGATTCACTTCTGCGGCCTTCTTCAGGTCATCCCTTGTTACAGCCCAATCACCGGTTATTTTCTGGCCGAAAGACTCGCCAAGAAGCATGTCGAACGGGCTGAAAATCGACATCATCATCGTCATCGTCAACAGAATCGTATATTTCTTTCACCAGTCAGTTATTATTATGGAAAAAAGAGGCGAGGAGGAGGCGTATTTATATGGAAGAGGTTGAATTTAACAAGGAGACCAAAGCTTCGTTGTTATCAAATAATCATGATGATGATTATTGATTGATAAAATTTTTATAATTATTTGAATAAAGATAATGTAATTATATTAAATATGTATTTTTATTGAGAAAATATATGAATTTTTGAATTTTTAAAATAGATTAGTTATTATAGTTATTAGTAAAGTATAGGAAAAAATATTACTTATAATAATGAATATGGTATTTTTGTAAAAAATAATTGATGTAACAAAATCGGATCACTAAGAATCTAAACCTTTATATGATAATATAGATATGTTGATTAGCCAAAATATCAAATAATAACAACTTTAGAGTAGGTGTAAGACGGGTCGACCGTGTGATTCATGTTCAGAATGCAATTTAATAAATTTTGCATAAAAATAATTTTTTCATGAGTCAGGTCGGATACAAGGTGACAAAAAATTGACCCATAAAGTGGTATAGTATTTTAAGTATTTCATATAAAACCAATACTATATTTCTTCTATTATTAAATGCATGTATATGAGAATTATATATCTCGGTCCACGATTAATTTGAATCTTTTTAAAAAATATGATTTTAAGTGATAAGGAAATTTATCTTATATTTTTAATTTATTAACATATTCAAATAATCATTAAATAAATTAGTCCAAGAAATAAAATATTTTAATAACTTATTATTGCAAATAAGGGTATTAAAATTAATGGTATGGAACAGAACGTGGGTTCCTTGGTGTAGAAATTTTTGGTTTTTTCGAATTAATTTTTAATATTAATTTATCACAAAACTTCTATAACACCGTTCCACGAATTATTTTTTTGAGACAGTTTATCACCCGATCCAACTCATGAAAAATATTAATCATTTTGTCAAAAATATTATTTTTCACTCTAAATATGAACCAAGTCAAATCCGCGAGTTAGTTCTGTTTTACTTATCTTGACTTCTTACTAATCTATAAATCTTTATTATTAGTTTTTCTTGATTTAATTTTTTAAAATTTTAGCATTATATCAAATTTATACTGTAAAATACAATAATTTTATTTTTCACAATATAAAGGCAATATAGATTTTAGATCCCTCAGTTAACGGTATATGCAGATGACGATGGCATTTCAGTTTCCTAGTTAATCTCTTTTTAATTATGCTAAATAAAAATCTTGACACCTTGGTGGTGCTATAAATAATTAAAGAGTAGGTCTCTTCTTAAACGATCTCACGAATCTTTATGTGTGAGACGGGTCAATCCTTCCTATATTTACAATAAAAAGTAATACTCTTAACATAAAAAGTAATAATTTTTCATGGATGACCCAAATAATAGATCCGTCTCACAAAATACGACGCATGATACCGTCTCACACAAGTTTTTGTCATAATTAAAATTAGAATACGATTCCTTCTTCGATAATTTCATGATTATCATATATTTTTTGAAATTCACATTGATGTGGAAATTACACATGTATTTAATGAAGTTGGATCATTATTATGCGAATACAAGCATAACAATTTGTTTAAACGTGTAATAATTACTATTTTAAAAAATAGATAAAGTCGTAAAGAAACAATTTTACAATGTAAAAATAGGCAAACCCCTCGTGTTCAAGATCTATTAGTACTCTAACAACAGTCTTTACTGAAATTCATTCTACATGTGACTCCAACACCTGGTTTACGAAAATTTCTTCATAAATATTTTTCTGACCATATGGATGAAAATGTACTAGCATGCTTTCCTACATTGCGAATATGAGGCAGCTACCGATGTCAATTTGGTTATGGTATCTCCCACGCACCTTTCAGTCCCCATGGTTGTTTCACGTGAAACGATTCCAGCCAATAGACATGATCGATCGATCGATCGATCGATCGATTACAGTAACAAATATACCATCGATATGTGTTAAGAAGAAGAACCTGAACACATTCCTATGTTGTGCATCACCGAAAAGATCCTTGCCATCTTCTTTCTTTGTAACAATAACACAAGTTTCTGATATATACTGATCAAATTGTCCAGAGACCCAGAAAAGGCCGAGGGGCCAACCTTGGTGTCACCATGATAGGCAACCACAAACAAAAGACTTATTGCACATGTGCTAGATACCGATGGTTTTAGAAAGAAGAGATGAATTCGTACGCATCTGAATATTCGTGTCGTTGAGCACCTTACACAAACTAAACTAAAGCACGTACCTTTATAAATAGTAATTGATTTAAGGAGCCAATAAACTATTAGCTCAATCCCTTTAAATTAAAGGAAACATGGAACAAGATGGGTGAAAATAAAACCTTCGGTGAAAACAAAAACCTGTAAGAAAATGCAGAAGGGAATGATGCAGATAGATCCATGTGTATCTAAATAAACCATGAAATCAAAAGAAACACGAGACAAATTAATTCAACGCATATAAAGTAAAAACCAAGAATTGAAAACCTCGAAATATTTAAACTTGCAATCCCCATCATCCACAGAGGCAAACAGAACACCAATCCTTACAANCCCCATCCAACTCCGGCGGGCCTCTGATCCTCTGCTCTCGTTCTTCCGGCTTCTGAGGCGGCGAGCGATTCACTTCTCCGGCCTTCTTCACATAATCCCTTGTTACAGCCCATTCACCGGTTATTTTCTGGCCGAAAGACTCGCCAAGAAGAATGTCGAACGGGCTGAAAATCGACATCATCATCGTCATCGTCAACAGAATCGTATATTTCTTTCACCAGTCAGATATTATGGAACAAAGAGGCGAGGAGGAGGCGTATTTTTATGGAAGAGGTTGAATTTAACAAGGAGACGAAAGCTTCGTTGTTATCAAATAAGATGATAATTGATAGATAAAATTTTTATAATTATTTGGATAAAGATAATGTAATCATATTAAAGATGTATTTTATTGAGAAAATATATAAATTTTGGAATTTTTAAAATAGATTAGATATTGTAGTTATTATTAAATTAATTATATGAAAAAAAATATTACTTATACTAATGAATATGGTATTTTTATAAAAACTAATTGATGTAACAAAATCGGATCACTAAAGATCTAAACCTTTATATGATAATATAGAAATGTTGATTAGCCAAAATTGTTGGGATATCAGGGAAATAAACGAAGTAACATCGCAGCAGAACATCATAAATAATATCAACAATGAATAAGATGAACACCAATATTTATAGTGGTTCACCCCAAGATTGGACTACTTCCACTCTAAACCTCTCAAAGAGATCACTTCTTTATTAATAACAAAGAAGACAAGAGAATTGAGAATACAAAGTATTTCACTCAGAACACTCTGATTTTAACACTCACTTCTCTCCACTAATCATATTCTTCCAAGGATAAACACTATTTAAGAAATATCACACTAAATCATTTATCTCACTTCTACACTTAT
>NW_027359671.1:0-402 GCF_012295235.1 Primulina huaijiensis | reverse complement strand
TAGAGTTTCTCGAGGAACATAAACCTTGGAAACGTCTAGAACATGGAATAAAGTTTATGGCTGAGGATAGAATATGAAAAATCCAATGACCACAAGCCCATTCTCGAAATATATTCCATTAAGAATGTTATACGAACAATATAAGACATGATATTTTGTTGCTTATATTGATTCAGTCACTGGAATCTGTACAACGAAAAAAAGATTTTTTCTAAATAGTTTGGAAGAAGAATTACCTAAAATTGCTTGAAGAAATTTCTCTAAAAGAATCTTAATCTTATGTAAATGGATTAAGATGACAAAAATATTAATTGGAGGTTCTGGACAAACACCTTGGTATAAAGTGAAAATACCACCAATTTATTTTCATGATACATGAGCTGACATTCTGTTAGGAAATAA
>NW_027359670.1:0-235 GCF_012295235.1 Primulina huaijiensis | reverse complement strand
CATAGAGCTACAACTTTGTAGTTTGCCATTTTTCCAAATTATGAAAGGAAGAGGCGTTTCGGAGGCGATTTTTGGAGAAGCTATGCGCAGAGTAATCAGAGTGCACCCGCACTCCAAAAGTTAGTGCACCCGCGGTGACCAGAGTGCACCTGTATGGCCCAAGATTTTATAATTTTAATCCGAGATTATATAATTTATGAATTTTTGAATGTTGAGTCATATTCCATGGTTTTAC
>NW_027359669.1:0-349 GCF_012295235.1 Primulina huaijiensis | reverse complement strand
CATATATCACATAACATGCTCATATAAAAAAAATGAAATAAACATGTATAATAACAAGTCATCTTCCTAAAGAAAATCTAATTTCCTTTTATTTTTACACATGCGGGATATCATATTGGTCATTCCCAGCCTATCTGATGGAGCGAACATCAAAAGACGAACTCCAGAATTTATCTGTAAAGATAATGTCTTCTTCATCTCAAGTTCAACTTTTTTCTCCCATCTCTTAATCAATGATGACTTCAACTCATCAAGACAGATCATTGTTCCCCTTTGGTTAAGCAAATCATCGATTATGCTCTTTCAACGTCCAGTTAGAGAATCTCTTAATAGTCCAACTATTATATCA
>NW_027359668.1:0-674 GCF_012295235.1 Primulina huaijiensis | reverse complement strand
GCTATGTATATGTACTTGTTATTACTGGTACAGGTGTGTTGAGTCATTAGACTCACTAGATGTGTGTGATGCAGGTGAGCTTTTTGATCATGGAACTGGAGGTGCCGAACTCTGAGTAGGCAGACCTGGTGCGGTGACACGACCCGAGGACCGCATGTTTTCCGCATTTTGAATCAAGAGTTTTGAGAGGAGATGAACATTTTATTCACGATGATGATTTCATGATTTTTACTCATTTACGTTTACGTTAATGATGGTTATTTATTTTTAACTGCGATATTTTATTGTCAAATAAATACGATCATTTTAAATGTTACTTTGTAATTATGAGCCTTTAAAAAAAATAATATTTCCGCACTTTTAAAACGATAGATGTTTCACTTTGCGTTATATACGCACGAAAATCTATTGACGACGAAGAACGGGACGCAACCTTGGCTATCTTTTACTTGAATCCTTCGAATTTTGTTCTAAAATTGTGAGTGTGTGTGCCGTGGGGGTTTGAGAGAGTAGGGAAGAGTTTTCTGAATTACAAAAGTGTGGCCGAGAGTTTATGGTTGCATGGTGTAGGGTTTTAAGTGTTTTATATTATTAAAAATAGCTAATTAATTTACTAACTAGGCTTAGGTCTATTAAGCCATTAAATTAAGCCCATTAGTCTAATTAAGATTTAA
>NW_027359667.1:0-348 GCF_012295235.1 Primulina huaijiensis | reverse complement strand
AAGTCGACTCATGTGTCCAAAAATCAGAACGATCGGTGTCCATTTGCCCCGCCGATTTAACTGTCAAAGTCGCGCCGGTACTGTTCACCTCGCCTCATTCCACGTTTCTGTCCACGCCGGCCGATTCCGGTAACCTCCGTTCAATCGAGCCCCCGATCTGGAATCCCCTGGAGAAGACGATTCCAACCATATAGGCCCCGTCGTCGTCGGTGTTGAATCCTGACGTTAATTTCAGATCTAAGATTCGTCCCTTTGCAACCCTAACGCCGACGGTGTTTTCTTTCAATTCCGGCCCCTTCCCGACGAATTTTTTCAATCAAACTTCCAGTCTTCATCGTCTGGACATGG
>NW_027359666.1:0-286 GCF_012295235.1 Primulina huaijiensis | reverse complement strand
ACCACAGCCCTCTTTTCAACCTCCTCCCAGATTCGAGAGCAGTGGAAGAAAAGACCAGTTGAAAGCGAAAGGATAACAATTCAAGAGATCAGGGAGCAGTTCGACGAGCTCCTGTGAATCACGACAGAGAGGTCCTTGTCAGAGTACAGAATATACGGGTGTGTATTGCAGCTCTTGTGGAGGCAGACATGCCACTGAACAATATAAGGGCGTGATGGGTCATTGCAATACCTTCAGACAGCAAGGACACTTCGCCTGGGTTTGTCCACAGAAAGGGGTACAGCAA
>NW_027359665.1:0-308 GCF_012295235.1 Primulina huaijiensis | reverse complement strand
TTCATGAGAAGACACAAATTCTGAATCAACTCATTTTCATACCTCAAGAATAAAAAAAGAATTGAGAATTTTTTATCAATTGATCAAACCAACAGCGCCCTCAGCAAACGGGGCAGTTAAATTTCATGGTTATCCATTAGAGAAATTCAATAGGAAACCAATGGTGACGTAAATAATGTTCATTTCTCTAGCTAAAGAAAAAACAAATTAGAAATCGAGTTATAAAGTTGTCATCTGGCCAACAATAGCAAACTTAAAAATTAAGACAACTATAGTTACACAAAATGCTTGATGCTTACAGCAAATCT
>NW_027359664.1:0-407 GCF_012295235.1 Primulina huaijiensis | reverse complement strand
GAACTAAGCACTCAAATGTTTATAAGATGAGAGAAAATTCGAAGAGGGGATGACTTGAAATGAAGGAATGAGGCACCTATTTATAGTAGAATTTCGAGATGTGAAACCGCGTATAAAACGCGTTTCGTCTGAAATTTTTTTTCTTATTCAAAAATGCCAACCTTGCCAACCAGTTTTTATTCAACAAATTCAGCTAATTCAATTATTTGTCTATCAATAATTTCAATTTTCCGACCCCATCATTAAATAACATTTGCTGACATTTCTCCCACTTGGAGATTTGATTGAGAATCAAACACATCTCCACACATTTTTTCAATCTTGTCATTGCCTGCTGCGTACGTTTCTTCTGCTAGGCCACCTGAGGATCTACACCACTCAAATTTATCAGTGTTTACTGGCTTGGT
>NW_027359663.1:0-417 GCF_012295235.1 Primulina huaijiensis | reverse complement strand
GTTTGTACGAATAACAATAATGAATTTTTAACCTGTTATGCATTTGTTAATGTTTTGATCCATATAAATATTTATCTATAATCAGTTCTATTTTTTAATTTGTTTTCAGTATAAAAAATAAGCTAAATATAAGGATTATTATGTTTTTTTATGGCTAGTCATAACCCGATATAATGACAAATGACTAATCATAAAATAATATAATGACATGATATTTTGTGAAATGTGAAAAATACATGTGTTTTTTAATTTACTAGTCATAATATGATATAATGACTAGTCATAACTCGATATAATGACGTGATTTTTTGTGAAATGTGAAAAATATATATATATTTTCAAAAAAATAAATAAATAAAAATTAAAATTTTTTTTCCGGGTACCCGAAAATACCCGATCATTTCGGGCAATGTTCTA
>NW_027359662.1:0-261 GCF_012295235.1 Primulina huaijiensis | reverse complement strand
AAGTGAGATGACCCACCCCCTATCCATGATATGCTTAATGAAATAAACATAAAAATTATTTCACGGATCAATTTTATGGGTCGAATCTTTTATTTGGGTCATCCATAAAAATTACTACTTTTTATGCTAAGAGTATTACTTTTTATTGTGAATATCGGTAGGGTTGATCCGTCTTACATATAAAAATTCGTGAGATCATCTCACAAGAGACTTACTCTAAAATAAAAAAAGCATCTGAAAAATTTATTAAATTAATATCAA
>NW_027359661.1:0-280 GCF_012295235.1 Primulina huaijiensis | reverse complement strand
GTAAATTGTATGAAATACCTTGTTTTACCGCTGGCCAAGCATAGCTCCCACTGCAGTATCCATGGCATCGTACATGACTTCGAAGGGTAGATCCCAATCCGGTGCCAGCAAGACAGGAGCCGTCACCAAGCGCTCCTTTAAATCCTCATATGCCTGCAGACAATCATAATTAAAATCAAAAGGCACATCTTTCATAAGTAAAGTGATATAAGTTCTCGCCTGGGCGGATGAATCTCGCAAAAAATCATTTTCTCACACCTTGCAGGCGCCCGGGCGGATG
>NW_027359660.1:0-745 GCF_012295235.1 Primulina huaijiensis | reverse complement strand
TCAACAAGGAAACGTACCACCACCACCACCACCAGGAGATCCTGCCACTCGTGCATTAGAAGGTATGGCTCGTCTCTTCGAGCAACAGCTACAGCAGCAGCAGTTACAGCTGCAGTTACAGCTGATGCAGCAGCAGCAGCCACCTAGGCCACCGCACGACGTTTATGATCAGTTCCGGAGGCTAGCGCCAAAGGAATTTTCTGGCACTACCGATCCTTTTGCTGCAGAGGGTTGGATCCGTTCCCTAGAAGTACACTTTCGTTATCTAGACATGGGAGATGCCGACCGGGTGAGGTGTACCACTTATCTACTGATGGATGACGCTTCGTTATGGTGGGAAGGAGTAGAGCATGGTGTTGACCTCGATGCACTGACATGGGCTCAGTTCAAGACCAAATTTTATGAGAAGTACTTTACTGCGAATGTCCGGGGCCGGATTAAGAGGGAGTTTATGACTCTCCGTCAGGGAGACGTACCTGTTGCGGATTTTGTGAAGAAGTTTGATAGGGGATGCCACTTCGTACCCCTTATTGCTGGCGATGCAGAAGAAAAGATGAGGCACTTTATGGATGGCCTACGTCCTACCATTCGGGATAAGGTCATGATGATGCGTCCGGGGGATTATGCTACAGCAGTTACATTTGCATATCAGGCTGAGCAATATTTGAGATATATTGATTTCGAGTTACAGCGCAAGAGACAACAGCATCAGAATAATAATCAGCCTAATAAGAAGCCATACACG
>NW_027359659.1:0-500 GCF_012295235.1 Primulina huaijiensis | reverse complement strand
TATTCGATAATCATATGCGATATTCGAGTGTTATGATTTCCGTCAACCTGTTGCTATATTGGCCCTGTATGGTGTTAATTCACCTATTTGCATGAAGTTTTTGTCTTCCTCAGTTAACACCAAGGTTGATGGTTTCCTCAAACATGGTTGAATGTGAGGAAAAAACTATTAGTTTTGACAATTTTAATTTTTCTCTTGTACTTTTAGCTTCGTTCAGCCAAGTATATTATTATTATTATTATTATTATTATTATTATTATTATTATTATTATTTTTGGTATTATTATCATTATTACAAATATCAAAATCTATGATTATTAAGAGTGTCAAAATCAGACACGATACACCAACCCGACACGGTTNAATCCGAAAAAAATCAGGTTTGAGTTTGAGGTTTTCGGGTTCGGGTCAGATCGAGTTGGACCCAAAAGCTGACCCGAAAAAAATGATCGGGTGTTGACCCGAAAATTTTAATTTTTTTTAAAAATATATAATTAATA
>NW_027359658.1:0-220 GCF_012295235.1 Primulina huaijiensis | reverse complement strand
ATTTATTTAATTCACTAATATACCTAATGAGTAGATAAAACTTTATTGAGTTAAAATTCAATAATTAAACAATTTTTCCCTCCATTTTTAATCCTAGAATTCGGCCATCACCATTGGAATATTTAAAAGGTTTGACAGCTCATTTTATTGATACATTTCCTTAATCATTTTCTTAGCATAATAATCCCTCAACTTTTAATCAACTAAAATTAATAATTAA
>NW_027359657.1:0-3727 GCF_012295235.1 Primulina huaijiensis | reverse complement strand
TGGGTTTACAAGACAAAGTTAAAGGAGAATGGTGAGGTCGACAAGCACAAAACACGCTTGGTAGCCAAAGGCTATAAGCAGGAGTTTGGTGTTGATTATAAAGAAATCTTTGCTCGAGTTGTGAGACATGATATAATTAGATTGGTGATTGCTATGACAGCTCAAAACTCATGGCCTATCTTTCTGTTTGACATAAAATCAGCAATCTTCCATGGAGATTTGAAAGAAGAGGTATTTATAGGTCAACCTCATTGTTATGTAAAACTTGGCAACGACCAAAAAATGTATAAGTTAAAGAAAGCTTTACATGGATTAAACAAGTTCCACGGCTTGGTATAACCATATAGAAACTTATTTTTGAAGGAAAGATTTCAAAAATGTACTTATGAACATACATTTTTCATAAAGATTGAAGATGGAAGGAAATGCTCATGGTTGCTTATATGCAGATGATTTACTGGAAATAACACAACCATATTTGTAACTTTTAAGAAATCCATCATGGCTGAATTTGAGATGTCTGATCTTGGTATGATGAATTATTTTCTTGGCATTGCAGTGGTGCAGTCCTCTGTTGGAAATTTATTTCTTAAAAGAAATATGTGCGAGAAATCTTGGACATGTTTCAGATGAAGGATTGTAATGTTGTAAATACTCCACCTGAGTTTGGAGGGAAGCTAAACAAAGATAATGAAGGAAAGAAGGTCGATGACACTCTCTACAAACAAATAGTGGGGAGTTTAATGTATTTGACATCAACAAGACCCGATATAATGCATTTTGTAAGTGTGATTAGCAGGTACATGGAATGTCCTATAGAGATTCATCTCTTGGTTGCAAAAATATTTTTCCGTTACTTGCAAGGTACTAAGGAGTTTGGGTTGTTCTACAAGAATGGAGAAAAGTCAGATTTGTTTGGCTTTATAGAGAAAGACTGTGCAGACGATTCAGATGATCGGAAAAGCACATCTGGTTATGTTTACATGATGGGGACAGAAGTTGTTTCATGGTCTTCAAAGAAGCAACCTATTGTCACATAATCATCTACTGAAGCTGAATTTGTTGATGCAATAGCTTGTGCTTGTCAAGCTATTTAGCTAAAGAAAATCCTTAAAAAGATGCATTTCAAGGAGGATTGACCAACTCAAATTTATTGTGATAACAGTTCAGTAATAAAGCTTTCAAAAAATCTAGTTTTACATGGTCGAAGCAAGCATATAAATGTGAAGTATCATTTCTTGAGGGATCTCACAAATGATGGAGTCATTAATCTTATTTACTGCCGAAGTGAAGACCAGGTTGCAGATATTCTAACCAAGCCTCTCAAATTTCCTGTATTTCAGAAGCTCAGAAAACTACTTGGTGTTTGTACTTCAAATGTTTCAGTTTTAGAAATGGAGCTTCAAAGTTAACTCTTATTAAACTGGATGTATGTCTAGAACATCAATTTAAGGGAGAGATTGTTGTGAAAATTTAAGTTCTTTTGTTTGTAAACGTTTGGGTTGTCCTAGTCTTTAGGAGCGTCATTAAGTTTATTTCTATATAACTAGTCAATAGAAGTTTGTTTTTGAACGTTGGATAATGTCTATTTTCATGTTGCTTTCAGTTATGTGTTAGCCTATATATAGGCTGTTTGTTTATCAATGTTAAGTAGGAAAAACATATTTATCATATGCTTCTTATTGTTATTGAGAAAAACACTTCCTCCAGTTTTTTTTTTGGTCAAATGATCTCTATATTTGGCCAACACATTAATGGAAAGACAAGTTAAGATCTAGAGTGAAACATGAAGTATTACCACTCGTCTTAAAAAGAATTACATATACATAATTTACCACATCGGTATCGCCATCTTCTACCATCGAGATACCATATTCTACCATCGATTTTCCACTCTGTCGACGAAAGTGATTTCAGGCCCCGTGGAGTTATCTCGGTCTATACCTGGCTTCGCCCAAGCCGCCTTCCTTGCCCCTCTTCTCGCGTCATGCGGAGTTTATGCTAACAAAAATCGAGCCTATTTGTTTAGAAAATTTAATTTCTTTTGTTTGTACACTGTTGGGTTGTCCTAGTCTTTAGGAGTGTCAATAAGTTTGTTTCTATTTACCTAGTCAATAGGAGTTTGTTTTTAACGTTGGATAATGTCTATATGTGTTTTGTTTATCAAATATTTATCCTCTGCTTCTTATTGTTATTGTGAAAAATACGTCATTCAGTATTTTTTGGTTTCCATCTGTGGTACCAGAGAAAGGTTGAGTTCCAAGGAGGAAAAAGTGAAACTGACGGCTTCCGAAAGTTTTGTACTGGCAGCCATCCAATGCTTTGTTGGTCACTATGATCATTGGAGCATGCTCATGGAGAACTTCTTGAGGTCCAAAGAATATTGGACGGTTGTTGTTTATGGAGTAGCAGAACCAACAACAAGTGTTGTGATGACAGATGCGCAAAAGACAGAGGTTGGAGGGCCGAAATTAAAGGATCTTGAAGCAAAGATTCTCTTCCAAGCTATTGATCGCTCAATCTTGGAAACCATTATTTGCAAAGAAACATCCAAGCATATTTGGGATTCCATGAAGAAGAAGTACCAAGGTACAGCAAGAGCTAAGAGGCAGCAGGCACCTCCTTCGGAGTTCGAAATACTTCGAATGAAGTCAGGAGAATCGGTTATAGAATATTGTTCAAGAACGATGGCAATCATTAACAAGATGCGGATCCATGGCGACAAGACAGGGGATCTTCTCATTAGTGAAAAGATTCTTCGATCCCTGACACCAAAGTTAATTTTGTTGTCTGTCATATAGAAGAAGCAAATGAAGTTGGTTTACTGGCAATTGATGAATTACAAAGTTTTTTTTTGGTTCATGAGCAAAAAATTAACCGGCAAGAAAAAGAACAAGCAGCATTGAAAGCCCTATCAGAAAATCACTCTACACCTAGTAGAGCTAATAGAGGACGAGGAAGAGGCAGAGGTCGAGGTAGAGTAGGAAGAAAAAACAACGATCGTGGGAACCAACAACAAAATCATCATCATCAACAGAGTCAATTTCAAGGAAGAGGTAGAGGACGTGGAGGCCACCATCCAACAACTTATAGATCAAAGTCAGCAGATAAGTCCCATGTTGAATGTTTCAAATGTCATAGGTATGGACATTATAAATCAGAATGTCAAACTGATTTGAATAAACAAAGTGGAGATCAATCTAACTTTCCAGAAAAGG
Source organism: Primulina huaijiensis (assembly GCF_012295235.1). Lineage (NCBI taxonomy): Eukaryota > Viridiplantae > Streptophyta > Magnoliopsida > Lamiales > Gesneriaceae > Primulina > Primulina huaijiensis. Next base: position 509 of record NW_027359657.1, on the reverse strand, counting down.
AAGAAGATGTCTCTTTTGATGGTGTGTCACGTGAAGGAAGAAACACAACAAAACATGTGGTATTTAGACACTTGTTGCAGCAACCACATATATGGAGAGAAGAAGCATTTTCTGAATTGGAAGAATTCTTTTGCACTGTTGTTAAAAGTGCGGTCAAAACGTTGTCTTTGAGCGCAAAGACAACGGTTTTACATGGCCTACGACAACGGATAAAATCCGTTGTCTTTTTTCATATAAAAAACAAAAAAATTTAAATTTTTATTTATATTAGAAATTTGAAAATAAAATTTAATATACAATTTTTTATAAATTATTATAAATCACTACAAATTCAGAATTTGGATCCTAATTCCATGCACACTACAAAAAACAAAATTCGGATCCTAATTCTCTTCAACATAGATTTGCATTCCATCCAATCAGTTAAATAGATTTTTTATACAATTAGAATTCAGATGGATAATCTAAAAAAATGAAAAATAAAGAAAAAAGTTAGTGATCTTGTCAGG
>NW_027359656.1:0-517 GCF_012295235.1 Primulina huaijiensis | reverse complement strand
TACACCTTACTTTAAATTGCATAATGTGCATTCAAATTATTCTTTATTAAGGGTGTTTGGTTCTCGGTGCTTTCCATACACTTGGGACACACGTAAACACAAATTTGATCCAAAAAGGGTTCCATGTATCTTTGTAGGCTATAGTGATCGACATAAAGGGTACAAATGCTTTCATCCATCTACACAAAAATTCCTTGTTTCACGACATGTAGTCTTTGATGAAGCAAATCTGCCTTTTAAGGACCATAAAATTAATGAAAAAATTGTTCCAAATGATCAATGGATGAGTGTTTTTGAGTCATGGATTAGTTTTCCTATTTTTCATAATGATTCACCTCCCCAACATGCATAATTCTGTGATCCATCTCTTCCATCACCCGAACTGGACAAGACGACTCAATCACTTGACGCTCCAACCACATCACCACCTGCGGTTACAAGCTCAGTATCAACCTCTGACCACAGAAACCCGGATCTTACATCTAACTCTTCCACAGATCATGAGAGCTTGGGTGAT
>NW_027359655.1:0-20375 GCF_012295235.1 Primulina huaijiensis | reverse complement strand
TATTTCTAACATATTTACTCATGTGTAAAGTTGCAAACACAAGAAATAAAGTGAAACTGAATTTAGCCAAACTGAATTTCTAGCAAGCTTCTGTGTTTTGATGATATCTCTCATCTGGTTGATTCAAATGACAATCTGACAACTTGAATGATCAAAAAACTCAATTTGAAACAAGTCGTATTTCACATCAGTCGGGCAAAATCGGATGTTATCAAGGTCCAACTGATCGTTGAATTACCAAACCGATTGCACAAAAACAGCAATCAGTTGGGTTTGAGCAGTTGTGATATTTTGATCATATCTCTTAGCACTGTTATCTAAATGAAGCGATTCAGTATGAGTTGGAAAGATAAGACAATGGTCTACAAATAATTTTCAGAAGTCAAAGTCTGAATCTGTGGGACCTNCTCTGATACCACTCCGTGTGGGGCCCTTAGCTCTTAATCGTTATTATAATGCAATTTGAATAGGTTTAATTAATCACAGCGGAAAACGAGTTTAAAATTTTCTTTACAATGAGCCCAAAACATATACTATTTGAATACTAAAAATAGTATTTCATCTCATATCATAAGACATGCCCACACATAATCAAAATCAATCATATACAAACAACTCATATCCTCGGGACATGCCCCGGTATATAGATACATACATATACTGGGAACAAAACATAAAACCTCAGCTCAAACTGTGACTCCCTCCAGAAGTACCCTCTCCGGTCTCCTGATATCCTGGAGTACCTGCCATTGTCCACACACAAAGACAACAACAGCCCCCCTTGGGGGTGAGCAAAGCTCCGTATGGAACAACCAATCATATATACCACAGATATCTAAACAATGATATATGGGATGCAATGCATGTATGTCGTGGAGGTATCGGGTCAAATGCCCATCCACTGAGCACATGTCAGAATCAAACGAATCGCTATCAAATCAATGCTCGAGCTGGCACACCGGCCTCAATAAGGGATACTCGTATGATAGCGTCGACAAAGCGCCATCAAATCCCAAATCTCATATCCAATCATCGGGGCCACAATTGTCTATGCTTTACGGGTCATATAATACCGGCATAGCGATTGTGTTCACAAACCCCAGAATCCAATCAAATCATATCAGGGTATCCAAGGATCATAGCTCAACGTGCATGTCATGTATCGATGTATGCATCAAACGATGTGTGTTAACAAAACATTTATTTTATACATCGATATCTCAATCTCAATGTCATGTATGCCACATCAATCAACAAATAAGGCATATAGACACATAATCTCATTCCAATCAATCCAATCAAACCGACATATATCATATAATACAGATACCTGTCGTATGTTACCCGGTCGCAACATACCTCAATTCTTCGTTCCAGTTGATGTAGCCTGAAGATATCGGTATAATACTTTATCTACATCAATAACATACTCATTCCAATCAATAACCTAATCAAAAATCATTAATATGAGTTTCAAATATCATTTGAAACTTCAAAAATTCATATCAAATTCAAATCATAATATAATTCAATTCCGACTTCGAATATGAGTTTCTTGTCGGTTATTCTACTATATATAAGAAATTCAACTTCAAATACATGCTATTCCAGCACTTTGATATTTAGAACTGCTGGAACTCGAAGAAAATTACCTCAGTCGGAAGCCCTCGACGCGACGATCACAAATATATAATTTGTTTCGCGTTTAGACAGCGTTTCGAAGTCGATTCGGACGAAAGAAAATCGAAATCTCTCGTATTCTCTCGAAACCTCTGAAATAAAATGAAGAAAAGAAGAAGAAACCTCGTTCTTATCTCCACCGCTTCGGCGCTCGGGCGGTAGAATTCTCGCGCCCGAGCGCGAGACGTTCTGCCCCCGAGTGTCACTTGCTCCGCGCTCGGGCGGTCAAAAACTACCGCTCGGGCGCGGCATGTTCTGTCTGAGAACACCCCTTATTCCACACTGGCGCTCGGGCGGTCATTTTCTACCGCTCGGGCGCCACATGTTCTGTCCAAATATTGATTTTGGTATTCTATTAGTGTCCGGCTTTTCCACTCGATCTCTTACCACGTCAATTCGTATTCAATACTTATTTTCTCAATTTCATTGTCATGATATACATCATATACATCATATACATAATCACATGACAATTTCATAAATCATCTATAATCACACAGGATTTACGATAATACGATACACGGTCCTTACATTTCTCCCCCTCTTAAAAGATTTCGTCCTCGAAATCTCAAACATCTTTATATACATAACATTGGTAAACATATAATACGTCACCAGTTATAGTACATATCAAAACTAAAATCAGTAAATGGATCAGTATACAGTGAATACAATGGAACAGGTGGAATAGAATCGAACAAGTTCGGATAGGATTCTCGCATCTTGCTTTCCAATTCCCATGTTGACTCTTCTACACCATGTCGTGTCCATTGTACTCGAACCAAAGGGATCGATTTATTACGCAATATCTTCTCCTTCCGATACATAATGCGATCAGGTTGCTCAACATAGGATAGTGAAGGATCAAGTTCAACCTCATCAGGTGCAAGTACATGTGATGGATCTGGTTCATATTTTCTCAACATAGAAACATGAAACACATCATGAATGGCAGATAAAGCTGGTGGCAATGCCAATCGATACGCAAGATCACCAACTCGATCAAGAATCTCGTATGGACCAACATAGCGAGGAGATAATTTACCTCGCATGCCGAATCGAACAGTGCCTCTAAAGGGAGATATTTTCAAAAACACTCTGTCACCTTTCTGGAATTCCAAGGGTCGTCTTTGTTTATTCGCATAACTCGTTTGACGATCCTGAGCGGCTTTCATCCGCTGTCGAATTAACTGAACCTTATCATTCATTTTCTGTATCATTTCAGGTCCAGTCAATTGTCGTTCACCAATTTCATCCCAGAATAACGGTGATCTGCATCGTCTCCCATATATAGCTTCAAACGGTGCCATACCAATGCTCGTCTGAAAGCTATTATTATAAGAAAATTCAACCAATGGTAAGGCATCTTGCCATCCAATTCTGAAGTCCATCACATCCGCACGTAACATATCCTCTAATGTTTGAATTGTACGCTCAGTTTGGCCATCAGTTTGAGGATGATAAGCAGTACTCATAGCCAAACGCGTACCCATCGCTTCCTGAAAACTACCCCAGAACTTAGAAGCAAACCTGGGATCACGATCAGATACAATTGAGACTGGCACACCGTGCAGTCACACAACATTCTCAATGTATAAACGGGCCATTCTCTTATAAGGATAAGGCCGTTCATACGGAATAAAATGTGCAGATTTTGAAAGCCGATCAATAATGACCCAAATAGCATCACAGCCCTTGGCTGAACGAGGTAAATGAGTCACAAAGTCCATAGCAATATGTTCCCAATTCCATTTCGGGATTTCAAGACTATGGAGTAACCCTCCAGGTTTCATTCTCTCGGCTTTCATTTGCTGGCAGACCAAGCATTTCAAAATAAACTCAGCAATGTCCTTCTTCATACGTCTCCACCAGAATTGGGGTCTCAATGTCAAATACATCTTTCGACCCCCAGGGTGAATACTGTATTTGCTACAATGTGCTTCTCGAAGAAGGGCAGATTTCAAATCAGAATTATCAGGAACTACCAGCCGACCATTAAGTCGTAAAGAACCATCAGAAGAAATCTGAAATCCAGACTGATGTCCTGCAGATACAAGTTCTTTCGACTTCTGAATCTGAGCATCGCTTCGTTGGGCCTTCCGGATTTTCGATATCAGACTCGGCTCAATTTGTAATGCTGAGACAGTGACAGAATTCCAATTCGAGTGAAAAGTCCAACCAGAAGTACATATCTCCTCATGTACCTTGGCGATACTGACAGAAGCTAACACAGAATCATGCACCCTACGACTAAGGGCATCCGCAGTAACATTCACCGATCCCGGGTGATATTGAATCTCACAATCAAAATCTTTCAAGAGACCCATCCATCTGCGTTGCCTCATATTCAAATCAGATTGAGAAAAGAGATATTTCAGACTCTTATGATCTGAATAGATAACAAACTTTTCTCCGTACAAATAATGACGCCAAATCTTCAGAGCAACTACAATGGCGGCCAATTCAAGATCATGAACAGGATAACGTGTTTCACGAGATTTCAATTGACGAGACGCATAAGCAATCACTTTGCCATATTGCATCAGAACACAGCCCAAACCTTTAGTAGATGCATCTGTACACACTACAAATCCTCCGGTACCTGAGGGAATAGTAAGCACAGGTGCTGTGGTCAATCTCGTCTTCAATTCAAGAAAACTAGCTTCACATTCATCTGACCAAATGAATCGCTGATTCTTCTGTATCAGTTGAGTAATAGGTTTAGCTATTTTCGAAAATCCTTCAATAAAACGACGATAATAACCAGCTAAACCCATGAAGCTACGTATCTCATGAACATTCGTAGGTCTCGGCCAGTTCAATACAGCTTCACCCTTAGCAGGATCAACAGATATGTCATGTCTCGAAATGACGTGGCCTAAAAATACTACTTTATCCATCCAAAATTCGCATTTGGACAATTTAGCATATAAATGGCCATTGCGAAGAGTTTGAAGTACAAGTCTTAGATGTTCAGCATGCTCCCTTTTTGATTTCGAATAAACAAGAATATCATCGATAAATACAATAACAAATCGGTCAAGATAATCTCGAAAGACACGATTCATTAGATCCATAAATACAGCAGGAGCATTCGTGAGACCAAAAGGCATAACCAAGAATTCATAATGGCCATACCTCGTACGAAAAGCAGTTTTAGGCACATCTTCGTCTCGAACTCGTACTTGATGATAACCAGATCGAAGATCAATCTTAGAGTATACCGAAGTACCCTGAAGCTGATCAAATAAATCATCAATACGAGGAAGTGGATACTTGTTTTTCACAGTAGCCCGATTCAACTGCCTATAATCGATACACATTCGCATAGTACCGTCTTTCTTTCGAACAAATAACACTGGAGCTCCCCAAGGTGATACACTCGGTCGAATATATCCCTTATCGAGAAGATCCTGTAATTGTTCTTTCAATTCTTTCAATTCCAATGGTGCCATGCGATAAGGAGCTTTCGATATAGGTGCAGTCCCCGGCATCAGATCAATACTAAATTCAACTTCTCGATGAGGCGGAAAATCAGGAATCTCATCGGGAAATACATCTGGGAATTCATTCGCAACAGGAATATCAGATAAAGAAGGCTCCTTCTTAGAGACATCAATAGCGTAGATAAGATAACCCTCATCCCCGCTAGTCAAAAGTCGAGACATTTCCAAAGAGGATACCAATGGAATTTTGGCTTGGGAACCCTTGCCATAAAAATTCCACTTGGGTCCATCAACCGGTCGAAATCGAACCATTCCATGAAAACAATCGACAGTAGCTCGATTTATTGTCAAGATATCCATGCCAACAATACAATCAAAGCCGTGCATTGGGAGGACAATCAAATTCAAGAACATCACATTATCCTCATATATCAATACACAATTATGCACAACTTGCTCAGACAAAATAATCTTCCCTGCTGGCGTGGCTATCGACAAAGTATCGTACAACGGGGTACACTCAATCTCGTGAGATGCAACAAATGCATGAGATATGAATGAATGAGATGCTCCTGTATCAAATAAAACACGTGCAGGATAATCGCAAAGCGTGAAAATACCTGCAATCACACCACCAGGAGCTTCTCTCGCCTGGTCCTCAGTCATAGCATACACTCTCACTTGAGGAGGGACTTGATCAGTCTGACCACCCGGTCCTCGATATCGTGGAACATTCGACTGCTGGAAAGAGGGAACAGGAACAATAGGTCTCATCACACTGGGGCCACCTCTAAATCCAAGCTGGGGTTGGGAAGAAGTCGTACCCCTGTTCGGACATACTCGAGAGAAATGGCCTTCATGCCCACACTGATAACAAGTACCAAACATACCTCGACACTGCTCGATAGTATGTTTACCTCCACAATAACTACAGTAGGGAGCAATCACAGGACTCCCTCGCGGTGATCCACTCGAACTCGAAGAAGACGAAGAAACAGAACCAGTCTTCTTGAACTTCTTACCCTTTGGACTCAATGCAGGCTACTGAGCTGACACTGGTGGTGGAGGAGTATACTGTGGACCTCCTCTCCTGAGTCAAGCCTCAGCTGCCTTAGCTCGTTCAACTGCCTCTGCGTAGCTCGTAGGCAATCCAGAAACAACATAAGTATATATAGCAGGGTGTAAACCATTCACAAACCTGTTATATTTTGCCCTCGCATTCCCATCTACGTGAGGTGCATACTTCAATAGAGTAGAAAATTTTGAAGCATATTCTGCAACAGACATCGTTCCCTGCTGCAGATTATTGAATTCATTCTCCTGAGCAGTATAATAAGAAAGAGGAGAATACTGCTCCAAAATCTGGGCCTTGAAGACATCCCATGTGACTTCAATCCCGGCCTCTTTCACTCCAATCTCGGCGGCTTCCCACCAAGATTTTGCTCGGTCTTTCAGCTGATACAAAGCAAGTTTCAGTCTCCGAGCCTTGGAATACTCCACAATATTAAACAGATGCTCAATATCCTTCAACCAGGCCTCTGCTCTTTCTGCACTCTCAGTGCCAAAGAACCTCGGTGGTTTCAAATCCTGGAATCGAGCCATCACTACATCCATGGACAATCCTTCAAATTGTCCAGCAATCCTCTCAGTACTGCTACTCGCAGTTTCATTCGTGGGATCCATCTACAAATCAGAGGATCAATATCACAAATCAATATCAATGTCACATCATCATCATCTCATATCATCAATCTCATCAGATACTTACTCAAATCAAATCAAGTAAGAGCAAGTAATACAAATAATTCAAACACAAACGCACAATTCATTTGTGCCTATTCAAGTGTACACAAGACTCAATCGAGCATTCCCAGCTATGCTCTGATACCACTCCGTGTGGGGCCCTTAGCTCCTAATCGTTATTACAATGCAATTTGATTAGGGTTAATTAATCACAGCGGAAAACGAGTTTAAAATTTTCTTTACAATGAGCCCAAAACATATACTATTTGAATACTAAAAATAGTATTTCATCTCATATCATAAGACATGCCCACACATAATCAAAATCAATCATATACAAACAACTCATATCCTCGGGACATGCCCCGGTATATAGATACATACATATACTGGGAACAAAACATAAAACCTCAGCTCAAACTGTGACTCCCTCCAGAAGTACCCTCTCCGGTCTCCTGATATCCTGGAGTACCTGCCATTGTCCACACACAAAGACAACAACAGCCCCCCTTGGGGGTGAGCAAAGCTCCGTATGGAACAACCAATCATATATACCACAGATATCTAAACAATGATATATGGGATGCAATGCATGTATGTCGTGGAGGTATCGGGTCAAATGCCCATCCACTGAGCACATGTCAGAATCAAACGAATCGCTATCAAATCAATGCTCGAGCTGGCACACCGGCCTCAATAAGGGATACTCGTATGATAGCGTCGACAAAGCGCCATCAAATCCCAAATCTCATATCCAATCATCGGGGCCACAATTGTCTATGCTTTACGGGTCATATAATACCGGCATAGCGATTGTGTTCACAAACCCCAGAATCCAATCAAATCATATCAGGGTATCCAAGGATCATAGCTCAACGTGCATGTCATGTATCGATGTATGCATCAAACGATGTGTGTTAACAAAACATTTATTTTATACATCGATATCTCAATCTCAATGTCATGTATGCCACATCAATCAACAAATAAGGCATATAGACACATAATCTCATTCCAATCAATCCAATCAAACCGACATATATCATATAATACAGATACCTGTCGTATGTTACCCGGTCGCAACATACCTCAATTCTTCGTTCCAGTTGATGTAGCCTGAAGATATCGGTATAATACTTTATCTACATCAATAACATACTCATTCCAATCAATATCCTAATCAAAAATCATTAATATGAGTTTCAAATATCATTTGAAACTTCAAAAATTCATATCAAATTCAAATCATAATATAATTCAATTCCGACTTCGAATATGAGTTTCTTGTCGGTTATTCTACTATATATAAGAAATTCAACTTCAAATACATGTTATTCCAGCACTTTGATATTTAGAACTGCTGGAACTCGAAGAAAATTACCTCAGTCGGAAGCCCTCGACGCGACGATCACAAATATATAATTTGTTTCGCGTTTAGACAGCGTTTCGAAGTCGATTCGGACGAAATAAAATCGAAATCTCTCGTATTCTCTCGAAACCTCTGAAATAAAATGAAGAAAAGAAGAAGAAACCTCGTTCTTATCTCCACCGCTTCGGCGCTCGGGCGGTAGAATTCTCGCGCCCGAGCGCGAGACGTTCTGCCCCCGAGTGTCACTTGCTCCGCGCTCGGACGGTCAAAAACTACCGCTCGGGCGCGGCATGTTCTGTCCGAGAACACCCCTTATTCCACACTGGCGCTCGGGCGGTCATTTTCTACCGCTCGGGCGCCACATGTTCTGTCCAAATATTGATTTTGGTATTCTATTAGCGTCCGGCTTTTCCACTCGATCTCTTACCACGTCAATTCGTATTCAATACTTATTTTCTCAATTTCATTGTCATGATATACATCATATACATAATCACATGACAATTTCATAAATTATCGATAATCACACAGGATTTACGATAATATGATACACGGTCCTTACAGAATCGAAGTTTAAGATGCTGATAAATGACGATGAAACTACTTGTTCTGCACAAACAGAAATCAGCTAGGCTGATTTCAGCACAGCTGCTGAAACTGAACTGAATCAAACCAGTTGAATTGAACCAGACCTGCTGACCAACTGAACTGAACTGAACCAACTGCTGACCAACGGAACTGAATGGCCAGTTGAACTGAGTTGACTAGAGTTGACCGCTTGGGAAAATTTCCAGCAAAGAGAATTTGATCGTTGCAATTTCAGAAACAGTGCAGAAATTTTCCAAACGGTCATATTCTTGTATCTAACGTATATATCATTGTTGGAGCATATAAATACAATATCTTGAAGATCAAACAAGAGCTTTTGAAGAGGATTCAAAGTGTGGGCAGTTAGCATGAAGAAATCAGCTAGTTGATATCACAAGCCCATATGTGAGGATACATTTGAGATGTACAATGTAAAGGATAAATTTCTCACACATAATCACTCACACATATACAAAAGAGCTGAACTTCAAATATTAGTTGAGTGAGTCTTCACACAAAGAAGTAAAACAATGTGTTTCTAGTCTTTGCATATGAGACATTAAACAATATGCTAATTGTAAGGTGATGCCTACAATCTTGAATGCTAGGAGTTCAGTTAGGCAGTAGTGTACGTCCTAAGCTGAGTGAGTTTGTGCAAAGAGTTGTATAAATCAAAGCCTTCTAGGGAATCCTTCCTAAGATAGAAGAAAGGGTGACATAGGAGCATTTAAAGTCTCCGAACATCAATAAACAAATTCGTGTCTATTTATTTATTGCATTTACTTATCATTTCTACTGTTTTAAATATGCATTGTTGAAGCATTTTTGTGTTGTTCAAATACCAAAATATTACATACAAAGTGTTTGATAAAATGTTTCAACTAAAATATTTTTACTCATTCAACTTACATATATTTTCAATGATTTACAAAATTTTTAATCGGTTTCTACAAAATATTATCTCGAGTGTCTTCCGCTTGGTTTGAAAACCAAACTCGATTTAATTCATCGATGTTCAATATTTCAAGAACCGAGCTATTGTAGCTCAAAGATGATTCCCCTAATCGATCCTAACAAATGCTATTTAAAAGTACTTTATATTATTTTCAAAACTATTTTGAAATGCTTATATATCTCCCATTGTGAAGGATAGAGAGAATTGATTTTGTAACTAACATTATAGTCACTTCTCTCGACTTTGAGCTTTGGGGCTTTAATCAGCCTGCATGGAACTGAGTCCTACCTGTCGGCAGTTCAGCAAAACTGTTCTAAAGACTTGGTTTCAGTCGCGAGCGGACCAGTTCAACTGATCAAAAGACGAAACCCAACTACCAGCTGAAATTAATGATTAAAGTGGAGCTTAATCAGCAGAAGTACCGCCGCTTCATAGCATTATCAGATCAATGAAAAAGATCAATGCGGGTCATCATCAGTTGAGTCCAGTTTGCCAGCACAGAGATCAAGTCCAAGGCAACTAGCCATTCTTCTGGCAAAGAGACTCAAGACCAACGCAACATTCCATGTGTTCAAAGCAACTAGTTATTGGTATATTCAGTTCTAATATGTATAAAATAACTGATATTTGATGTTATTTAAAATATGCTATTGTAGTATCAATTTTCCTTACCACTGATGATGTAATTAAATGTATAAATAAAATATTATTATTTGATTAAATAAACCTCATGTTTGTTAAGTTAGTTTGTATGAAACTGGACTACTATTTCAATATTGTTGCCTAAAATTGCTTAAATGTCTAAAGCTGATTAAAACTTATTTTAAAAAGTAGTTTTTCATTTCAGTTTTTAAGGGGGAGTTTCAAAATTGCTTTAATATTTTGAACTGAAAATCTTTCAAAATTATCTTACTTCAGTTCTTGAGGGAGAGTTTTTTCTTTAAAAGTTTTTTCTCGGTATCCATCAAACTGAAAAATGCTTTATTTTTTGTTGAGAGAGAGTTTTTATTCTTTTATATTTTATCCCTCGAACTAAAAACTTCCTTGTATTTGATTAAATGTTTTAAATATTTTGATTCTCACAAAGGGGGAGAATTATTAAAATCGTTGCATTTGCTCATATTTTGTGATCATCAAAATCAAGATTTCAAACATGAAATGTTCCAACATCTAACTTTCTCGGGTTTAGATTATACTCTATTTTCAAGAAAACTTTTACTTATGTATTATCAGCCTTCGAAGTAAATTTCTTTGCCATTAAAAATAAAGTTCATTTTTCAAAAGCTATTTTTACTGCATAAAATTATTTTTCGTTGATATGACATCTTATCGCTTCTGCTTATGAGAATGGACCACTGCAATATCTATGGGGTTGTTCTCTTTCTAGTGTAAGATTTGTTAAAACCGCTACCCATCATGACATCTGTGTATAATATCATATCATTTTCATTTTGAGTAATAGCTATTTTTGGAAGATTTTTACAAATCTCCTTCATTTGGTTAAGCCATTTTATGTGTTATTCCATCCATAAAAATTTTGCATCTTTTTCTAATAATGGACTAAATATTTTTCTGTGTTTTGTTAGGTTCTAAATAAACATCTCAGCAAAATCAAAAAATCCTATGAAACTTTGTAGTTGTTTATTTTCTTTCAGTTTATCTGGAAAGTTCTGTACTTTTTCCACTAAGTACTCTTGTTGAATTATTTCGGACTCATCGATTTCTTTTCCGAGGGATTCAATCTTTCTCGACTGTTTTTTTCAGATAAAACCAGTTCTTCTTTTTTACAAACTGTTGGATCATGTGCTGGGCATCAAGGTACTTCAAACACAATATTCTCCAAGAGCTGCAATAGCTCATGTTATAAGAATGTTTACACCGATGAATTAAATCGAGTTTGGTTAGAAACCAAGTGGAAAACACTCGAAGTAATCCTTCGTTAAGGAAACTGATATATTTTATATACTGTGCAACTGAATAACTGATTAAAGGGTATATTAGTTTTTGCATTCACTAATTCAGTTATGATGACAATTGAACTGATGAATACTCTTGCTAATCCAGCTAGTTTGAAAACAACAATTGATCAGTTAAATACACAATATATGTTTATGGATTTTCGGAGACTTCAACTCCTACGTCACCCCTTCTACCTCCACGGGTAGGATACACTAGAAGACTTAGATTTATACAACTGATTTAATAAATCCTACACAGCTAAGGACTTACACTTCTGCCTAACTGAACTCCTACTCTAGACTGAAGGCAGCACCTTCCAGCCAACACTTCTTTAACGTCTATGTGTCAAAGACTACATACACAAGTTTATTTTTTTTGTGCAAGACTGTATTTGAGTGGTGGTGTGTGTGCGTGTGTGTGAGAACTGAACAATGAATACACCAGAAGAGTGTCTCGTCTTTTTCCGACATATCTTCTGGAACAATTTGTCGTTAAGCTTTGCTGCTCGGTCCATTATTTTCCTTTGACTGGACAAAAGCTTATATACATTTGCACACAACTGGATTCCAATAATATTGACTGTCGTGTTCCGAAACTGATTGCTCCTGACTGAATTTCTGAACTGGTTAGTTGAACTGGTCTGCAGTTGAAGAGGTGAAATCAGTTGGCTCGTCAGCTGAACTGATTTCATTGGTTCAGTTGAACTGATCAGCTGAGATCTTCATCAGCTGGACGGGCTTCTGAAGGTCTTGTTGAACTACCTTTCAGCTGGTTAGTCAGTTGAACTGATTTAAGATACATCAGTTGGATTTTGTTCACTTTAAGAGATCAGTTGGTGCGCTCAGTTAGCGTATCCGATAGTCTTCAGTTTGGGCTGTCAACTGATTATTTCAGTTCCAGTTTTCTGCGCACTTAAGGTAGATTATTAGAAACACAATAACAAGTTTTGTTAACATTAAAATCAAGTAAAGATTGCGAACATGAAATGTTTCAACACAAACTTTAGAAAAAATTTCTAAGTATTTGATATGCTCTTCCATATTTTTAGATGATATTAAAATATTATCAATATAGACAAACATGAATTTGAAAAAAATCATTAAATAAGTTATTCATCTTTCTTTGAAATATCTTAGGTGAATTAGCGAATCTTATTGTTAAGACTTCCCAAATAATGTTCATGTGGTGTGTAGAAAGTTGTGAATTTCTTACTTTCTCCCTGCATTCGGATCTGATAGAAACTAGACATACAATTAAATTTAGAGAATATTATGGTATTATGTATGCAACTGATTAAATGTTCTCTACTACGTATAAAATACTCATCAAACTCCAATACTTTATTAATTTCTTTTTAATTAATTACTACCTGAGTTTGTTTTTTTTTATCTCACCATAATTTTTTTCAAGAAAACCTGACCTGCTATATGGTGATATTCCTATTTTGATTAATCCAAGGTTCGGATGTTCCTTAATAATATTCTGCATATCATTTTGATCAATTATGTTCATCGAGATAGGCTTGCAAATGACGTACAAATTCATACTATTCGTCTTCTTTGATTTAAGGCTAGCTTTGAATTGATTTTTATCTTACCATGTCAAATGATCTTGAGTGTGATTTTCTTTGATCCTTTTCTTGACATCTTCTAGAGATATTTTTGATTCAAACTCTACATCATTCTGGTATTATTTACCTTTGTATTATGATAATTTTCATTTTTCTCCTGATATCTAACATTGATTAAATCTTATTGTTTCAAATATTCCAACATATTGGAATAAGTCCTACAAATAATTAATCTTGAACATTTGTTCATATCCATATTATTTGAGAAAATTCTCTTCCTCAAAATTTAATTACACATTAATAATAAAATTGCATGTTTGAAATAATTTTAACTCGGTTCTAATACCATTTCTGACTCAGGTAAATCAAGCAATTAAAACCAATTAATACAAGGGTATTTTTGTCATTTTTATTGTTTTAGGGAGATTAAACCAAGTTTTTTGAATGTAGAGATTTAAGATAAATCAATCATTCTCGTCTATTAGTTGGTTTATTGTCGTATGTTATGAAATTATGCGACTTTGAGATAAAATTCAACTCTTATAAAAAAAATGTAGAATATTTGGTTGTGATTATTTGATTTGCGATAATATTGACTTGTGATGTATATGAATTTTCTAATTTGGATTTTACCTTAAAATATATTGTTGCGAATTTTGAGAAAAATAATCAATTGGTTGAAATAATTGACAATTATTGATGCTTGTATTACGATTTTCTAGTTAGAATAACCGAAAATTAAATAATTATGAGATTTGAAAAATAATTCTTTGTTGAAATTTTGTGAGATTATTGTATTTTTCTAGTTAGGTAACTCTGGATAATGAACAAAATAAAAACTATTAAATTATTTTTAAACCCAAAAAACAGACATCTAATAAGGAACATACATCAATTACAGGGCATAGCCATGATTGGGTATAACATGTACGTGTATATGATTAAGGATTGACCATTAAATTCAGAGTGTGAGCGAGCAAGTCAGTACATGCAAATAATTGGTGTCTCAATAAAAACAAAGCTAACGTGGAACGATTACATAAAACTATTTGGTAAAAAAAATATCATAGAAGAGAGAAATATTTTTTTGTTATGTCAGTGTATCTTTGCGATATTGATTCTCCATCTGTATTTTCAAATTTCAGTTTTATTTTGTTATATCTTGTTTTGACAATTTTTGTCATTTTTCCGATATAAGATTGATGTGACATCAATGCACTGTTGATGTGGCATAGACACGTGTAGTTCTATATCAACATTCCCTATGAAAAATGATTAAAATTGTCAAAAATTGAAAGATGTATAACTAAAATTAAATTTGATAACATAAAAATCTAAAATTGTAAAACGACAAATACACAAGACCAAAAAACGGTTTTCCTATCATAAAATTTGAAGAAATCTTTTCTCAAAACGTTTCAAATTTTGAGCTCTTGAATTCATACCTGGTTGAAGATGGATAAAAATCGATCTTTTTTCGAACTTCAATTACAGCTCGAATTCATCGTTGCTTGATCAAACTGAATCTGTCTGATTTCTTTTAAAGTCAAACTGGACTTGGTTCCCCACATGCCAACTATCAAAGTCGTTCGTATTTGAGAAAAGACATGAAAAGGAAGGAAAAGGAGAAATGTGCGTGAGTCAATAGGTCGAACATGTGGTGGGTGCATGGCAGGTCATATGCCGTCACCTCGCACATTTGACTGATGGGCCACTCATTCTGTCGGCCGCACATTTGACCACTTTGGGCCTAAGGTGGTGCTTATTTTTATGTGTGAGTGAACTTTATAGTGGGCTAATAGTTGCTATATCTCCTCTTTTGGATACAATGGACTAGTCTCAACAATTTTATCCANTTCAAAATATCCAATTTTGGGATAATTTCTGCTAGTATATTATTTTAAAATTAATAACTTTGAAAGATAATTTTTAGTGTATTTTTCAGATAATTAATTAAAACAATTATTTAATAAGGATAATATTTTGTTATTCTTCAACCTAATACTTTTTGCTACGTGTTACATGTTTATGCAGTTGAAAAATTATCTAAAAATAATATTTTTTTGCTTTTATTAATTTTTAATTAAGAGTAATATTGTAATCTAAAATTTTAAAAACATATATAAATATATGTTTGGATAAAAAATTAAAATAAAGATAGGATTGAAATATTTAAAAAGATAAAGTTATATAATGAATGTATAATTATAATTTTAAATAATGTTTCATCAAATCAATTAACACAAAAACTTTAATAAGTCCGTCTCACGAGTCAATTTTATCAGACTGATAATAAAAACATATTATTTTTTGTGTCAAGAATGTTAACATTTGTTCCATATATAGATCTGTTAGATTATCTCACAAAAATCATAGTCAAATAAATGTTAGTTAGTATGACACGCTTCCTCGTCTGTAGTCCGTCATCGCAATTGGCAGATCATCGTCTTATTCAAAAATAATGAACACTTAAATAATTTTTTCGAATCCTTGTATATGGATAAACAATAAACATAAATAAACCATTATATACATATATACATATATATATGTATGTATATATACATATACATATACACATATATATATATATACACACACACATATATATATATATATAGATATAGACCATACTTCACAAGCCCTTTTTAAATCTTGTCTCTTGTAGTCTTATTTAGAAGCACAAGATGTATACGAAAATTGTTTCCATAATTTGCTTGTCTCTATTTTATGAAAAGAAATATCATTATTGGCATAAAGACCCTACCAAAATTATTGTGTTTCTTAATTAAGTATGTGTGAATTGGAATTCGCTATTTATTTTAAATAGGTGAGATTTTTAATTGCATTATTATTTGGCTGGCCTGTGTTTAAATTTGGTAATACTTGGCACATCCCTCCCCAAAGACTTCAAATTAAAATGTCTTTCTATTTTTTTAATTATGTAAGTTGCATTTTTATTGATCAATCGCTAACAAAATCCACCAACTCGAACATCCCCTGACAGGGACGGAGCTAGAAAATTCGATTAGGGAGGCAAATATTTTTTAAAATAATTATAATAGAAAATATAAAAGTTGATATTAACTACTATTACGTTTCTGGAAAAAACGTGATTATAAAAAGTTTATTTAGTACAATAAAAAAAAACTTTAGTTTTGAAATAAATTGTCCAGACAAATGAGTTATAAGATATAATACCAAAGTTTTCAATGTTAATTTTATCCATGACATGTTTTATAATATTCAAGTATGACTAAAAATAATAATATTTTAACAATTTCAATCGAGAAAATAAAACTTAGAGTACAAAATTGAATCGTCCACTACTCGTTTTGTTTAAAAAGTACTAGAATTTTTTTTTCACTCTCATAGGGTCGGCCGAATACATAAACATGCATCAAAATATTTTGCACCGTTTTTCTTTTAAAATAAAACTACCAACCAACATTTGAAAATCAAAGGAAACCGTTTGAGTCATAAAATCGTCAATCGTTTGCATATTCTAAATTAGCAATAAAGATAAAACTAACAACCTCTCAAAAACCACTCATAAACATAATCAAAGTTGTAAAAATATTTTTAACATAACTTAAAATCATAATTCATAACTAGTTCTGGTCCTCGGATTATGTGCCCCTTCAGTCCAGTCAGATTAACCATCAAGATCTCCATCAACATTATTATCATAATCACCTGCACCAATCACACCTAGTGAGTCTAAACACTCAACACATCATAATCTTGATAACAAATAATACATATACATATCACATGCAACAGTGAAAATACTTGTACTTAAAATATCGTTTTCATTAAGATGCATAAACTTTAAACATGAACATTTTCGTAAACTTTTTCATAAACTTTTTCATAAACATAAACACATTCATATTCATCATAAACATATTCATATTCGTATCCATATTCATATCAACATATCCATGTTCGTTTTCGTTGAATTTAGATCGTTAATTGTGACTTTGTATTCGTATTCGTATTGGGCGATGAATCCATCTACATGTAACTACAGTACTGGGCGGCGGGGACATCAGCGACACTCTCACCCATCAACTGAGCCTTGGCCTACGTATTAACATATCATGTCATTGGAAATACGATCATCGGGCTCTCTCTGGGGCCTTCTCCCGTAAACAGCTCTCTCTGGGGTCTTTTCCTCACGACATCTCCAATCGTATCATCATATTAGTCACAATTACTCCAGTTCTTCCAATGTTTCGTATTTTCATCACTTAATAAAAATTAAGCATGCATATAACGTTTTTCTTTTAAACCAAGCATACAACATGTCTTTTAACGTTATCGTTTCATCATAAAATTCCATAAACATTTAAAATAAACATTTTTAACATATAAAAATCCTTAAATATTTTAGCATATAAAATCCATAAATATTTAATTTGATCATATTAGCATATGAAACAGTATTCAGGACACTGCCATGACGTTTACTAATTTTCTGATGTAAAATTACCATTTTATCCCTAGATGTAAAATTTCACGTTTATGACATTTTCTTAATTTCATTGACTCTAAAATATCTCGAATAATTATTTAAGCTTACATTAATTTTCTCATATTTTTATTTAGCTTAAATCGAGGACTTTTAAATTAATATTTAAATATAACATATTAATGCGTTTTAATCTCGAATTAAACCAAACTTTCATATAAAATTCTCATATTAAAAACTTAGACTTTTAATAATTATTTGGCCATCGTTAACCATGACTCGACCCCCGCGAGCTATGTTTCAACTTAAACTCAAAGAAGAAGACCCTAATCGAACCCTTAAGCTAATCCTTGAGCCATCTTTAATTTTCACCGAGCCATGCTCGAGCCGGCCTGATCCAACTTCGAACCAGCCCTCCCTTGGACTCTCATGAACCCATAGCACCTCTTGGACCTGACCCTAGCCCCAAAACCGAAGCCCCAACTTCAGCACAAGCATGGCCGAGAAACCCACCTAGACTAAAACTCCATGTTTTCTTGCTTGGCCAATTAACCAACGAGCCAGCCCCTGTGTGAGTCTCATTTACTCTAATGACAATTAATGATCAAACAGTAATAGTTTGATTTAAAGCTGCAGCGGAAAAAGGTTTAAAATGCTTTAAAACGGACCTTAGGGCCTAAAAAAATTTCGACATGACCTCCCCGTAAGTAGGACATCTCGAAAACTCAAGCATTAGTTTATATCAAAATATACTCCAACTAGAGTCAATAAAACAAAAATCGAAGTTAAACAACCTATAGCCGCACTGGCCAGGACTAAGCAGAAATTAAAACTTACCCAATACTCACCAGATCATAAAAATCACAGAGTCGTCTCAGAATATAACAAGAACAACCAAATACTACTACAGATACACGGGGTATCTCCCCGATAAATAAACTACAATACAAGACTGAAACAACTCAAGACATACATATAGACTAACTGGGAGACTCCACTGAACAAAACCAAGCAATCCAACATCAATCCCGAGCTTCACTGGCGGAACCCCAGCCTGATGCTGCAAAACGACTCGAGAGATCTACCATGGTGCCCAAAAGCAACCACAGCAGCCCCCCCAGTAAACAACTGAGGTTAGGATTCTGGTATGAAACAGTTCAACAATAACAAAAATAATCATAAATCATGCATAATCATATAATAAAATGTAATATGCAATGCATGAAAGGCTCAACGAATAATCGGGATAACAGGAGCCAACAAACGGTATGATAACGACTGGAATAATGCTCGAGCAACAACACAGGGAGCTACATCGTCATGCAGCTAAACCGCCCTGCCAAGTATGCGAGGTATTTGTGCTGAATAACACCCCTGACTCGGCCTCCATACAGCTGATACGCTATAACAGGATGGCACAACAGAACGAACTAGATGACACAATCCCAGCGCTCACCTCAAAAGGCTGCACTAACCACGGGATTGTTCAATCACATCTACGATCTCATGTGTATAGGCCTATCAGCCACACTATGATCCCGAGATAAACAACAGTGCGAGATAACAACGGATATCAACAACGGCTAACAAGAACGATAGGGCTCAACATGAATGTCATAACAGTATGCCCTATGCTAAATTCCAATAATATGTCACAATAATAAACATATATCACAACGAAGGCATTTAAAAAATTACAACAGTCAACAAGTCATAAACACGATCAATGCAACACAGAATGACAATTAAACATAATTTATGTTTTACCGTCGTATATTACCGAGCTGTAACATACCTATATCATGAAAAGGATCTTCAAGAATGATCAACTAAACTCCCTCAGCCTAGAATAACAAAATAAGCCGAATAATTCCATAACTCATCATTATTTACATTCCAACCATTATCAACTCGATAATCCTTAGATTAATTCCAACGATAACAATCATACTATAATATCTTTCAATATAATACAAAACGATTCGACATAATTAATAGGCTCACCGAATTATACCTCGAAGATTTCCAATGACCGAACCTACAACCATTATCCAATAAATATGTCAATAAAACGCTATTCGAACGACGAAAACAATTTAAATCGAAACGGGTCAAAATCCAAATTTCGGCAGCCTACTATCACGCTTAGAAGCTGAAATTTCGGACTAGGAACTCACAAGGCGAAGTTTACTCTAGGCGCTAGCGGTCTCGAGGTGATAACCCACCGGAAACTCGTTGGAGTTACTGTTCACGAGCTTAAAAAATTCAGAAAACAAGCTGGAGTTACAAGGAAATCACAAGGCTTAAAACCCATTCCAACACACAACAAAATTCCAAGGAACTAAACTTAAATCTCACCTAAACCGAACCAACAGCAGCAGCTACGAACATGCCTCGATTTGGGCTGAAAAGAGCATCAAAAGTGGCGATTCATGGTTCAAAACGAAGCTACTGAAGTAAGGAAGAAAACCCCTCAAACCGTTCGAGATTTCGACGCCGGACGGTAAAATTATGGCCTCTCCAATTTGTAGGTGATGAGGGTGATAGGATTGTGAAGAAAAAGGAAAACAAAGGCTACGGGAATGGGTTTG
>NW_027359654.1:0-2599 GCF_012295235.1 Primulina huaijiensis | reverse complement strand
GAAAATTAATATCACATCTAATAAAACGGGGCTGAGGTGGTTAATGTTGGAGATTTAATAAAATAAATCTATATATCACAACACGTCAGGAATTCATATCGAATTATCAAAAAATATAAATAACAGTAAACACGTACCAGAATCTATTGATTGATCAAGCGTCGGGATTATGGATCTTCCAAGACAACAGAGAATCGACCACCTTATTCTTTCCTTAGATGAGAGAAGGAGAGAGATCTAGAATATGTGTGACGTATATATTATGTGTTATTCTCTATGACTAGAGAACCATAACCTAATATAACCTTAGCAGTCTTCAACCCATCATAGAAGACCTAATCGGACTGTGTTTCTACACATAAGGTGTACCATACCAATGTATTTAATACTTTGAAAACTCATAATTAATTATATCACTTTATTGAGTCTTTTATTAGATAGCGTGTCCATATACAATTAATTAAATTATGTGAGTCCACAAAATAATTCCAACAGTTAAGTCTTAAAAGGATTGCCAAATCAATAGCGGGTGAGGAATTCACAAGGATGTGCTAATATATAACTAGATATATATTTGTTTAGTTACATACAAGACACAAACATTATTGAGATCAGATTAGAGCTTAGAGTGATAAATAAACTTTTTTAAAATAATTTTTCCTATAAGCGAGCTATTCTATTAGGTTTTAGGTTGTTAAGACAAATATTTTTAAACGACTAGCTTTACTGGACCGCTAAAAATAATTAAGTGCGAAAATAGTCCGGTTTGACCAGTGATAAGGTATATATTCAAACCAAACAACAGTTAACATGTAATGATTAAATAAAATTTCGGCAATAATGTA
This sequence comes from Primulina huaijiensis, assembly GCF_012295235.1. NCBI lineage: Eukaryota > Viridiplantae > Streptophyta > Magnoliopsida > Lamiales > Gesneriaceae > Primulina > Primulina huaijiensis. The sequence continues at coordinate 1,754 of NW_027359654.1, read as the reverse complement.
AAGTGTGTAAAGTAAGTGAAAAAGATATTTATGGATGTTCGGAAATAAACATTCTTATGTGGCATCTTCTTCCATTTAAGAAGAAATCGACTGAAAGAATTTGGTTTTACAACTTCTTGTAACAACACACTTCAACTAGGACTTGTCGCTGGCTAAATTGAAACTCTTAGTGATCACTTTCTAATATCTGGGTGTTTAAGAATGTCAGTCGGTTCACCAGACCACAACAAAATAACCAACGGTTAGCTTGAATGACTTGATTTCTTAGGATAACACAAAAAGATTCTGGAAAGATATGATATGTTCTAATATGTATGTGATAATTAAGAAGCTTGAAGTATGATCTCATAAGTGTGCTTAGATATTTGGAATGGATGCATACTTGAAATATGTAAGCTTATAATTGTGATTCAACTCTTTGTATATTCAATCTAGAATTCATATATTTATTGTTGAAAATCTCCAACGATTGAAAATTATTTTCAATGATCATCTGTACTATTACCTGATAGAATGAATTTGTCGTTTTCTATCACCGTACATACATTAAATGTACATTTAATGTTTCTTTGCCTTTGCGACTTTTAGCTCATGTCTTCTGGAAAAGTTGATAAGACCATAGACGATTTAGAAAACTTTTTGTCATACGGGAGTTGTTAGGATACTATATAATCATACTTGAACTAATATATGTTGAACGACAGCTTGAATTCCAGTATCCAATTTGATTTGCTCATTTCTGACCATTAAGGTTGGACTATAATGGTTATGCTTGTGTGTGGTCATAAAACAAATGATCTGCAGCTTTAGTTTCTTGAGAGGTCAAACTTCATCCAACATTCAGAAAACTTGTAATTAGAAATAATAAGCAGTTGAATCTTGAAACAACTCGATGTTTTTATTTTTCAATCAACAAAACTTAATGTAAAAGAAATATTATAACAAACATACTTCTAATCAACAATTAAAAAATTATGCCTATCTTGTCAGTTGATCTCATTGTAATTTTGGTCATTTACGTAATCAACTTTCAAACTTAGTTGTCATTTCTAGCTTTCGTAATCTTAGTCATTTTCTCGCAGAAATGCCGACATGACACTGGATATTACTAACATATCTAACTTCATATCAACACTCCCACAAAAAAAACTTAAATTGCAAAATAAATAAAGGTAGCGATAAAAATACAAAGACCAAAGATATATAGAGATCACATATATTTTTTTTATACCAAAGGATAGATACTCTGTAAAGTGAAGACTAAAATTTATATATATTTTTTGAAAGTATATACAAAACTTACTTTTTTATGAGACACTCGTGTAGTTGGCTCATGACTGGACTTGATATCCCGTCATACTTAAGAGTGGGAAAAAATACCGAATTTTCGGTATATCGAAGTTATCATACCGAAAAATACAGAATTTATCGAAATTTTCGATACGGTATGGTACCNATAAATTAAAATATATATTTTTTTGGTATAAAACGATATATATCGATACCGTACCAAAATAAAGAATTTAACTTCTGTTTGGACTCGTTATGTTGAAATAGTCCAAATCAAAGTTCAGTGAAGCAACTCGACTCATAGTTGAGAATTTAAACTGTTGAGAAGTCTTATCTCTATAGCCTAACCTTACAGCTAGCTAGAGGACTGGATGTTGAGCCTTGACTTGTTGAAAAGCTGACAGGCTTCAGAAATCACTGGACCTCAGACATTGTTGCAAAGATAACGGATGAAGAAGTCGCAC
>NW_027359653.1:0-267 GCF_012295235.1 Primulina huaijiensis | reverse complement strand
GGAGAATGATTAATAGAGAGGCAACCTCAACAATGTCCTTGTTTCTCTTATTTATAGACATAGACTTTATCTCCACAAGAAAACCTATTTCATTAGGAAAGTAAGAGTTTAATTAGAAATAAACTCTTTTTAAATATTAATATCATATCTCATTAAATCATTATCATAAATATCATATCTAGAATCTATTTGCATAATAATTATCTCATTATCTTAGAAAATCAAAATCATATTAAATATTATACTCAATCAAATCAACAAGGAAAA
>NW_027359652.1:0-456 GCF_012295235.1 Primulina huaijiensis | reverse complement strand
ACACCTTAGTTGGAGCCATCATCAATCTCAAGAGATTGATATGTAAAAATTCTAAACATCCTATGTATGAAATTTTGGTGTTTATTGTATTTTCTACACACTAGTACATGAGGTGCTCGATTTTTGCCTTGAAAACAAATTTTGAAACTTCCGTTGCGCATTCGGGCATCTTAATCAATCCCCTTTCAAGTGGTATCATGAGCTAAGGATACTATTTTGTGTAGCATATACATAATATTATATTGATGTCGATTTCTAACCGCATGAGATAAATTTTTGCAACAAAAATCAGGGCAATGTAAGGGGTTTTCGGGCAGCATGTTGCTGCCCATTTCGGGCAGCTCGGGCTGCCCGAGGGGCTGCCCATTTCGGGCGGCTGCCCGAACCCCTTTATTAAAATAAAAAAAATTTTAAGTTGGCCGGAATCCGGCGACGGAGTTCCGGCGACGGCGATGA
>NW_027359651.1:0-1926 GCF_012295235.1 Primulina huaijiensis | reverse complement strand
CATTTTTCAGGTGTAAAATGACCGTTTTGCCCCTGAAACCATAACCCCAATTTCTCCTTGTACCTTAAAACGACGACCGAAATTCATCCAAACTTATCATAACATCTTAAAATACACCCATAAATATTTCTTATACGTAAACTTGAGCTCCTCGATTGAATTCGTAATTCGTTTTTAAAACTTGAACCGAATTCCTGGTTTTATCCCAAATCAACTCGAAACTTAACCAAATTTAACCTAGCTTAATCACACCTAATCGTACCCTATGCAACCCAAATCAAGCCATTTAGGCCCTCGAAAAAGCCTAGAAAGCTACTGGAAATTTCTGCCCTATTCGAACGAAACCCTAGCTTTAACCAACCATGTGAGATCTTCGACCCTAGCCCATAACCATGAGACTCAACCCTACCTCACCCTGACTGGACCCTAACCAAACCCCTTAGGACCTGTTTTGACCAGCCTCTACAGCCCATGCACGAGAACGTGCATCGCCATCTCAAGACCCTCACGCACATGGCTAGATTGGGTCCTAGCCATGCGCATCCCCTTCATGGACCATACCGCCATCCTTGGACCACCATGACTCATGGCTAGGACCTCACGAGCCCCACCCCTCACCTGGCCAGCCCTTGCGCAGCCTCCTTCCTATTTTCTTCCCAAAAGTCGTGCCCTAGCCCTCTTGACCCCAAAATCGAGCAGCCCTTTTTATCCTTCTTTTCCAGCCCTTAACCATGCATCTAGGAGTCCCTAAACTATTTGTAAATCGGCCATCCTAATAGCCCTAACATGGCAGCTCCTTTGTACATCAATAACATGAATTAAAAAGCATGAAAACCCAAGTTTTTGGTATGTACAATTCAATAAACGAAAATATAAAGAGAGTAACATGTTTTTCATACAAACATGTATCTTTCACACATAATATGTTATGAATGAAGAGTAAAGAAAGATTAAGGCGTGCCTTTCCGTGTTTCACATAGAAAAATCAATTCTAGACGCGAAGAACGTTGGCAGAGAGACGGAGAATCCCTGCTGCATTTTCTTCCTTGGAAATCACGTGAATTGCTTCCCAAAAATCAATTTTAGACGCGAAGAACGTTGGCAGTTGGATTACGTTATCGCATTTTGGACATTATAGTCTTTGCAAGAGCATAACCCATGCACGATCTATATTAGGCTATGCATCCATCCCTTGGTAGTGTAATGTCTGAAGTAAATATCACAATTTTTTGATTTAGTAATGTGATATTACTAAATAATTAACGATTTTCAAATAATGAAATATGACATATCTTGGTCATATGAAGTCCAAAGATTTGAAATTTAGATATAACTTAGAAATCTCAAAGATATAGAAGTTTCATGTTTTGAGTTTGGGAAAATGTTATCATTTGACTAGTCCAAAAGGATATACTTGTAACGTACCGTAATTTTAACTACTTTAAAATTTGCGGAAAAATAAAAATTTTCTTAATTAAATAGAAACATTCAAATTGCGATAATAATAAACTGATCATTTAAAATATTTGCAATGAAAATATCACAAATAAAGTTTTCTAAAAACACTTATTTAAATATCGTACACAATAACATAGAATCAGAATATTTGAAACATTGCATAATGTCTTAAAAACATGGGCGGTCCTCGGGTTTAGCCTCCTGCTCAGTCCAAGCTGGCTCATTGGTCCCCACCCCTCGTCTCCTCAAAGTCATACTCATCTGCATCGATCAAGTCTAGTGAGTCTAAAGACTCAACATGTATAAATTGGTAATAACAAGTAATACGTAATAAATCCACATGCATCTTTAAAATAGAGCGTACATACTTGAAACTTGAACTTAATGGCATAAACGTAGACGTGCCATCATCATAAAACTTTCCTTAAACGTGATTGCATCATACATACTTGAGCATACATAACATCA
>NW_027359650.1:0-342 GCF_012295235.1 Primulina huaijiensis | reverse complement strand
TATACATGCAAATTATTGGTTAGACTAAATGCAAGAAATTTAAACTAATATCACTCAATAACTTAAAATAAATCAAAATTTTAATTAATCCAATAATCTTAATATAAAATCATCTTATGTATTGGATTGTTCTTAATACCTATATTTAAATTCATAAAAATAAGAAAATGAGTAAAATGTCTGGGCGTTTGTGGGCTAATGTGAAATGTCTCTTCAAAAAGTGTACCTTCTTCTCGTGTGCTAAGCCCTAGCCGTGAAGAGCGTTATCTTGCCAAAAACTTTTTTTAGAAGAAGTAATATCTGCTATTTATTATGATTTCCCAAAAATAATTTTCCGATCGA
>NW_027359649.1:0-618 GCF_012295235.1 Primulina huaijiensis | reverse complement strand
CATGTAAGCTTAAATAATTATTTGGGACATTTTAGAGTCAAGAAATTAAGAAAAAGTCAAAAGCGTAAAATTATATGTCCAGTGATAAAATGTTCTTTTTACACCTAAAAATTAGTAAACGTCATGTCAATGCTCTTAAAGCTGTTTTCTATGCTATTATGATTATTTCAAATGTTTATAAATTTTTACATGTTAAATTATGATTTTTAAATTTCCATGGATTTTTATGATTTAAGGTTGACATTTAAAAGACATATGCATGCTTGGTTTCAAAAATAAAAATGATATGTTATGCATTATTTTTTTATAAAGTGATGGAAATGTAAAACGTTGAAAGAAGTGAAGTAATTGTGACTATAATGATGTTATGTTGGAGATATCGTGAGGGTTATGGTCCCAGAAGGAGCTTGACGATCGTATTTCCAGTGACACCATTGAAGATATGAGGATAAAAATGGGGATATCGTGAGAGAAAAGGCTCCAGAGGGAGCTCATTTATGGGAGAAGGCCCTAGAGGGAACCCGACGATTGTATTTTCATTCGATGAGGATAGGTCCGGGCTCAGTTGATCGGTGAGAGTGTCGCTGATGTCCCCCGCCGTCCAGTACTGTGGTTACA
>NW_027359648.1:0-514 GCF_012295235.1 Primulina huaijiensis | reverse complement strand
CACTCTCACCGGTCAAGGCCATCATATTAACATATTAACGTATTCGTATTCGTATCCGTATCTAAAAAAACACGATCGTCGAGCTCCCACTGGGACCATAACCCTCACGATTTTTCCAACATATCATCGTATTTAGTCACAATCCATTCAAGTCCTTCAACATGTTATCATCACTTAATAAAAATCATGCATATACGTATCGTTTTTATTTTTGAAACCAACCATTCAACATTTCTTTTAAATGTCCAATAATTAATCCATAAAAATTCCTTGAACATTTAAAAATCATGATTTAACATATAAAAATTCTTAAACATCCATAATCCTTGAAAATAATCATATTAGCATATAAAATAGCATTTAGGACACTGCCATGACGTTTACTAAATTTTAAGTGTAAAAAAATCGATTTACCCCTGGACGTAAATTCTCGTGTTTTTGACTTTTTCTTCATTTCATTTACTCTAAAATGTCCCAAATAATTATTTAAACCTAAATTAAAATTCTCATAATT
>NW_027359647.1:71814-74882 GCF_012295235.1 Primulina huaijiensis | reverse complement strand
AATTCATGCATGATTTTTTTATTCCATTGGCGGATGTGAATTGATCAAACTCATCTCTCTTTATTAATTATTGAGATATATTTATATTACTAAACCACTAGAAGTAGTAGCCATAATTAATACATGAATTGCATGTCCAAGCAACAATATAATTATACTTCAGTTTTAAAAATAATATTCATGACAAAATACCTTAATTGTTCATTTTTCGAACATTAATAATTGTTTTTCAATTCACATAAAATAAATTTCAAGATATTTAATTGAATTTTAAAGATTTTCAAACTTTACATATTTCTCACTCTCCATCGAGTGAGAAATTTTACGTACGTACATAATTTATGTTATCTAATTAAGTCTAACTTTGTCAAGAGTGTATTGAAAATTAAACATTTAACAGCTTGTATTTGTAACAAAACTTCTCTTAAGAATATCTTTTAAACAGATTATATATGATCTAATTCAATAAATTCACGAATCTATAAAATAATATCCAACTAAATAATTATAAACGATGATATTACAATTGATAATTCATTGGTTTTATATATATTTTTAGGAAGTTATATACGGCCCAAGTCAATGTAAAGTAGGGTGATGATATCGATTCAGCAACACAGTTACACATGACATTAAATAAAGAAACGAAAAAAGTTTCGCGATAACCAATTCCGTTCCACGCACGACCCAGAGAAATCGGCGTGTAAAGCCTGGAACTTTGACGTAGTGAAGGCCGTTCTGGCTTATCCGCGGCCGTTCAGCTAACCTTAATGGATGAGAATGTGAAATGGAAGCTTTTAAGATGGCATTTGAGCTAGCTAGCTTTGTCCTGCGCATCAGTTTTGAGATTCCTTACAAGTTAAAAAACAAAGTCCATGATTGTGATGTCTCAAATTCGACGACTGTACGTTATCACCGTAGCGAGACGAATTTTTCCAGCGTGTTTATGTCTTTAATCACACGCGTCCTAGTAATCTTCTAGGATCACCCATCGCAGAATTGCCTCAAGTCAAGCATACTTAATTTTGGAGTTTTCAAGGATTTAGGGCAATGATTGTATTTCTCAATGAAAATTGAGGAAGCAACTTCGCTTGTAAAAGCATCGGCAAACATCCCAAACATGAAATCAGAATCATCATTGCTTGCGTCACAACGTGAAAGCACACTAGCCGAATTGAGCCTATAATACTACAGCTCGATACTACCTATTTCAGGACTTTCACAATCAAGGAATTTCAGATTACACGGTGGAACACTGGTGAATTCTTCTTTACACCCTCTATCCCAGCAAGAATGTTGCCGCCCTATCGATGCAAGATACCATGAAGATCCTAATACCTGGAACCAATAACAATTAAAAAGATCCTAATACCATGAAGATCCTAATACCTGTTTTAACCTAAACATCAAGAAACAATGACTCTGTCCGCTGAACTACATAAAACTTGCATTAAAATTTTAACATTTTATTAATATATATCGATGAGACTTCGTTGAAATGGATGAGCCGGGTAAGGAGCTCCAACGGGTCAAATCAATAATTTATAGTTTTTAGGGAATTTGAGTGAAGATAATGGCTTCAATAGCACCTGCAAACAATGAAAAGAACTCGTGAATGGGCGCCGGAGGGGTGTCCGGCGTGGCCACTCCGATGCTTAAGTCAGCAGGGTACTCAAGCGATAAAACCAATGTAGTCAAGTGGTGACTGTGTGATATTGGTGTGAATCAATGAATCTAAATGTAAAGGGAGAACCTGGTATTTATAGTAGAAGAAGTAATGATGACCTCGTTCTTCGTGCTACCTACTAATTATAGTAGGGCGGCTACATTCTGACATGTCAAATCATATACTAGTCACATCCTGCCTGTCTGACTTTGTCAACCACTTGGATTAGTGTCAGAGATAGGACGGTCGCCCACACCTCCTGATGACTTATGTGACACGCCAAAGTCAAGTTGCTCTGACAGATAAGATTGTCCATATTAATATACTCAAGTGTGGTTCAATTCTCGAGGTGGCTCGGGTAATCGGTTACCCGGGTGCTTGTATAAGAGCCCGGGCGTCTGGTTGCCCGGGGAGTAGAGCCTGGGCTTGCACCTGCCAGGCTTCAGAAGAATCCATCCTGCAGATTGACCCTGATTTGGGAATCCATCTGATATCCCTGGTATCCATGACCAGGGCTCTTACAGGGGTATCATCACGCATCCCTTAAATAGTCGGGCTAGAGTCATACTCGCTGTCCCGATTAGTCATGCTTGGATTCCCAAAGAGATGATCAATCTGGTTTTATAAAAGCATCGGGGGCTTCATGTCTCCCAGAGATTGAGATGAGGAGCCGGAGTCTCGTGTCTCATGGACTTGAGATAAGATGTTGGGGCCTCGTGTCTCCCGGACTCGAAATGGTCGAGGTATGGAGCCCCGAGCCAGGGTACGGATCCCTGGACTTAATAGATAACCGGAGTGCGGGGCCCTGGCCTTCATGAATGGTAGAGGTGCGGAGCCACGTGGCAGGTTTGAGAACCTTGGGCTTATAAATAACCAGGGTGCGGAGCCTTGGGCCGGGCAACATGTCCCGAGACTTGGGAATGGTCGAGGTGCGAAGTCCCGAGCCAGGGTGTAGTGCCCTGGGCTTTTAAGAACCAAGGTGCGGGGCCTTGGGCCGGGGAACATGTCCCGGGACTTGGGAATGGTCGAGGTGCGGAGCCTTGAGCCGGGGAACATGTCCCGGGACTTGGGAATGGTCGAGGTGCGGAGCCTTGAGCCGGGGAACATGTCCCGGGACTTGGGAATGGTCGAGGTGCGGAGCCTTGAGCCGGGGAACATGTCCCGGGACTTGGGAATGGTCGAGGTGCGGAGCCTTGAGCCGGGGAACATGTCCCGGGACTTGGGAATGGTCGAGGTGCGGAGCCTTGAGCCGGGGAACATGTCCCGGGACTTGGGAATGGTCGAGGTACGGAGCTCCGAGCCAGGTTTGAGTGCCCTGGGCTTTTAAAAACCAAGGTGCGAGCCTTGGGCCGGGGAACATGTCCCGGGACTTGGGAATGGTCGAGGTGCGGAGCCCCGAGCC
>NW_027359647.1:59381-68623 GCF_012295235.1 Primulina huaijiensis | reverse complement strand
AAAAAAAAAAAAAAACCCACGATCTTAATACTATCTTTTGATTAAAATCACAGAAGTTAAAACAATATTTACAAACACCTCAAAAAACTTTCACAACTAAAATCTAACAAGTATAAATATGTGTTTTTTTCCATTGCCTCCAAATTTAACCAACCAACCTAATTGGGCTGCTATTTGGGGCCCAACTGAAAATACCAAGGCCCAAAAACCATTTTTATATTTTGAGTGTCATAATTTTGTGGGTCCTCGTAAAGTAGAACATTTGTCTGTAAAAATATTTGTGGCGTAGATAAAATTTTTGAGTATTACTCGAAAGTTTTTCAGTAGACGAGATTTTACGAATGTCTCGAAGAATGATATATATCCAAGGGTTGATGTGCGATCTGATTTTGAGAAAAATTAAATGTTGGACCACAAGATATTATAAATTTGAGTCTTAAATCAGCTCACTTTGGATTAATCGGATACCGAATGTTTATAAGCTCTTATATTTCATAAAGGTATTTCGAAAGTTTATAAGATGTAATGTCTTATTTCAGAAATTAGTGTCAAGATACATCAATCGTCCCACCCCAAAGTCAAGATTGATTTCCTTTATTAAATTATATAATTAAATAAACTTAATTAATAAATTAATTTAAAATTTTAAAGACCGATTGTTTGCATAAGCGCAGTTGAAAAATAGTGTAAACCGGATTCTTTGGAGATCCATGCAATCTGCTGGAGATACATTTTCATATACGCCTGCAAATTTCAACGGTTTAAAATTATTTATGTCTTTATCTCAATTTTATAACATAAAATGAAGTACTCCAATTTATGATTTTTGTATGGATCTAACTCTAAGAATAAATATATGTTGTACATATACGTATATAATATACAAGCACACAAACTTTAATGATATTGTGTCAATTTTGTCAGACGAATTTCAAACCAGATTCAACAAATTAAAAAGTATTATATTTTATGTAAAAAATATATATATAGATCGAATTGATACGTCTAACAAATTAAAAATCATAAGACTGTTTGATAAAATACCTATAAAATTGATTAAATATTAATATAGCCGGAGAGTTTTGGACCAACTGTGCTATGTTAATTATTGAGTAATAGATAATTGAAATATATGATAAACTGGAGTATGTGTCAGCTCTACCTCTATATATATATATTTATATTTATATTAATTATTTATAATATTTAAGTGATTATAACAAAAAAATATCTACACATAATACGTGGCCACACCTGGTTTAATTTTTATTATTTTTAAATGGGCCGGTGCAGGGGAATGATATTGGATAGTTCATCTTTTTAATTTTGATTTTTGTGTCACCAATATTAATCTTAATCTTCCATAAATACTTTGCATTTCGAGAGTGAGATTTGAGCCGGCTGGGAGTGGTGAGTATCTAATCTTGGAAGAAAACACGTAATTTGCCGACTGATAAGGACCTGGCGATAAATCACGAACACTCTTTAACACCGTGAGTTCATCAGCAGCTCAGTATTTTTGTTAACAATGGGTGTAATTCAATAAAACAACCTGGCACTTTTTTTTAAAATGCACTTTTTTTAAAAAATAAATAAAAGTTCTGTTCATTTGTTTAATTGATCCAATCCAATGGAGGTGGGTTTCTTGATCTGGGGTAAATAATATGTTTTTATGGGTAGGCCGATGTATATGATAATGTGAGGCAAGATCAGATTTTTTTGGTTAAAATTTACAGGGACTAGGGAGTGGCAATTCAAACGACACATGTCACTAATTAGTTTCTTTCTTTCTTATTTGTGTTTTAACAAAAGACGTCGTATTAGGCACTAATGTCGATCACAAGTTCCTATCAGTCTTTAATTTGGTGTTATCTTGTAGATTTTCGTTTTTGTCCCCAAGATAAGAAAGGGTCCTTCACTTTTTTAATGGAGCATTCATGGTAAAAAGGATGGCTAATAATGCTTGCTCAAATGGGTAACCTACACTTCCTTTAAGATACCAGCCAAAAATGATTTCCCATGATTCTTAGACGGCCTGTGATGGATATACAAGGCTGGAACCCTAACAATGCTAAAAAGGTGAGAGTTTTGTGCCAGAGAAATATCAATTTTTTTTACTAGTATTTGATGGTGATTTGTTGCCTACTGTTTTATTTTTGTTACAGAAAGAATCTTGGAGGGCTGTGCTAACACTAGCTTATCAGAGTTTGGGTGTTGTTTATGGGGATTTAAGCACTTCACCTTTGTATGTATACAAAAGTACTTTTGCGGAGGACATCAAACATTCAGAATCTAATGAGGAAATATATGGGGTTTTGTCTTTCGTGTTCTGGACATTGACTCTGATTCCTCTACTTAAATATGTGTTCATAGTACTCAGAGCTGATGATAATGGTGAAGGTGGGACTTTTGCTTTGTATTCATTGCTGTGCCGTCATGCTAGGGTGAGTACTTTGCCAAATGGGCAGCTTGCTGATGAGGAATTATACGAGTACAGAAAAGATGGAATTGCATCAGGTAATAAAGGTCTTGGCTTAAGCTTGAAATCAATTTTGGAAAAGCATAAATTGCTGCAGAAGATATTGCTCGCTTTGGCTTTGATTGGGACTTGTATGGTGATTGGGGATGGAGTTCTTACACCAGCAATTTCGGGTATGAAATGGCTTCTTTTAAGTTGTGTTCACTGTTAATTTGGAGAAATTGAAATGTTGGAACTCAGAATTAATTCATATTCTGTTGTTTATGCTCAGTATTTTCTGCTGTGTCCGGATTAGAACTTGTCGTGTCAAAGCATCATCACCAATGTAAGTCTCCTATGAATGTTTGATTTGTCATTTCTACGTGTTAGAATTGGTTTGCTTGGTTTGGAAGAACATGGGGTATTCTTATCTCTGTCCACAAGCCAAAAAATTTTACTTGTCTGCCTAATCTGGTGTTTCATCATTTTTGGTAATGATCGATTCATTAAACTTATGAAAACTCAATTCAACGCCAATCTTGAATTTGTCGAAGTGGCGTGTCTTTATCTCTTTAATTTGATTTTTGTTTGGATTTCTGCGTCGTTGCATCGTGAACAACGTGCGATGATTGAGATTGGCAAAGTGAAAACCTTTTAAACCAAGGGAAAAATATGATTGGCGTTGAAATATTGATTGGATATAAATTCTAGGTCTCAAAGACATCCATGTTTGAAGACTCGAGATGTTCCAACCTCCAATTTAATCTTGAAACAAATTTGTTCTTATAGCGTTGTGTATTTTGTGGACAGAGATTCCACCAAATTGTGCTGAAAAGTCATTATTGTGGGGCCTTTCCTGTATTAGGACAAACTTTTCGCTTTAATCAAAATAAAGATTGATACGATTTACATAAAAGTAAAGTTAGGCCACCATCTTCTTGATTGTGGATGACCACATCGCTGTATTCTGACGAGGAGATGCAACTTAAAGTAAAATAATTTGTACTTAGGGTAAAGTAATCATTTATGAACAATAAAAGACATTAGAGTTCAATGATTTTCTGATGAAAATGTGATGTTATAGGGAGAAGAGAATATACAGAGGTTGAAATTTTAGAAATTTAGGTGAAAACTTATGTGTGATATGTTAAGAAGCAATATTTTTGTGGTTACATGATCTTCTGTTCTCTCGACATCTCCATTAGCGATGACCGATGATATTCGCGCTGGACTTGGGCTTATCTACAGTTGCATATATGACCTTCTACCAAAGCATTATCTACTCAGGCTGAATTACGCCTCTACTCAATTTGGATTTGGCCCGGCTTAATGCTTTGTAGATTTTAACGCCAACCCGAAATGTAATACTGCTGCTTCTGAAAGGAAGGGAATGAAAATTGGAGTTTTAACTATTTGTTTTTCTTGTGAGGAAAAAACCTGAACTCGGAGCATTCTACCATTGTTTTATTGTCAGTTGAGCACAGTACTAAAAAGTTGGCATTTAGATTTACCATTTTTTGAAGAACCATTATTAGGTTCCTCGGATATTATTAGTAGTCGTTAATTTAGCTATGAGCCATGCTCTCTTTGCATGTCCTGATTTTTCCGTCTGAATTAAAGTCTTAAGAAACAGCTAATGATTTTTTTCCCTTAAATTTGTCATGTTTCACAGATATCGAAGTCCCTGTTGCTTGTATAATAATGGTTTTCTTATTTTATCTGCAACACTACGGAACCCACCGAATAGGATTTCTGTTTGCCCCAATCGTGATGACTTGGCTATTCTGCATCAGTGCCATCGGAGTGTATAATATATTCCAGTGGAATCCGAATGTTTACCAGGCACTCTCTCCTTACTACATGTATAAATTCTTGAAGAAGACTCGAAAAGGAGGCTGGATGTCCTTGGGTGGGATATTGTTGTGCATAACAGGTTATTAGAGCATAAAATGCTATTTATTTCTGCTTAAAAGTATCTAATAGTTTCTTCCTTCTCATTTAAGTTTCATTTAGATGTGATGTATGTTTTCAGGTTCAGAGGCCATGTTTGCTGATCTTGGACATTTTTCGCAGTTGTCCATCAAGGTGAATGAATTTGTTTACTTTCCTTTTTATTATTTGAGTTTCCAATTCTCTATCAGATTATAGACCATAGAAGAGATACGACCCCTTCATGTAGTATATCATTAGTATGATAAGTTCGACACGTTTGATGCAAAAGCTTTACTGGTTTAACTTTGACTAAACAGCTGCTTTATTGCAGATAGCTTTTAGCTTTGTGGTTTATCCATCCTTAATCCTTGCTTACATGGGACAAGCGGCATATTTATCCAAACATCATGTAATCGAGAGTTACTACCGAATTGGATTCTATGAATCTGTACCTGGTATGTAAAGTTTCTCTGTCATTTAATCTTTATAAATAGTATCCAAGATAAGTAAATTTTTTTGAGTTGTGCAAATAAACCATATCCTCCTCTCGTCATGCAGAAAAAATTCGATGGCCTGTCCTCGCAATTGCGATACTTGCTGCTGTTGTGGGAAGCCAAGCCATCATCACTGGGACGTTTTCCATCATTAAGCAATGCTCTGCTTTGGGTTGCTTTCCAAGGGTCCGAATAATACACACGTCGTCTAAAATATGTGGGCAGATTTATATTCCTGCTATCAACTGGACTTTAATGCTTCTCGGATTGGCCGTCACCATTGGCTTCAGAGACACAAAACGCATTAGCAACGCATCTGGTAATATCTACACCAAAATGACATCTTTGCTTTTAATTTTACCGCACTTAATCAAGAATAAATTTCTTACTGTTCCCTGTTGGTTTCACCAGGTTTGGCTGTTATAACTGTTATGTTGGTGACCACATGTCTCATGTCTCTTGTCATCGTCTTGTGCTGGAATAGAAGTGTTGTTTTTGCCATTTGTTTCATATTCTTCTTTGGTTCCATCGAAGCCCTCTACTTCTCTGCTTCTCTAATCAAGTTTCTTGAAGGAGCTTGGGTCCCGGTTGCACTCTCCTTTATCTTTCTAGCAATAATGTACATTTGGCATTACGGGACATTTAAAAAGTATGAGTTTGACCTTCACAACAAAGTTTCCATCGACTGGCTCCTCGGTTTGAGTCCCAAACTTGGGATTGTACGGGTCCGAGGCATTGGCCTCATACATACAGAACTTGTTTCTGGAATTCCAGCTATCTTCTCCCATTTCGTGACTAATCTCCCAGCTTTTCACCAGGTTCTAGTCCTATTCTGTGTAAAATATGTCCCAGTTCCTCATGTGAGACCCGAGGAGAGATTTCTTGTTGGAAGAATCGGGCCCAAAGGGTACAGAGTTTATCGATGCATAGCCCGTTATGGATACCGTGATTCGCTCACGGATGACGTGGAGTTTGAAAGGGATCTTGTTTGTAGCATAGCAGAATTTATCCGTTCCGAGGGGGAAGAGTGTGATAATCCGTTGTACAAAAATCTTGAAAATGAAGAGAAGATGACTGTCATTGGGACTACATCAACACATACTAGCGGCATCAAAATGTTGGAAAATGATGAAAAATTATCTGATATAGCCAGCGTTATGGAGCTAGGGGAAACTCATTCACCCGATATTCCAAGGAAAAGGGTAAGATTCCTCGTACCTGAAAGCCCACAAATCGATTCAGACGCCCGAGCAGAGCTACGAGAACTGATGGAAGCGAGAGAGGCGGGGATGGCGTTTATATTAGGCCATTGTTACGTGAAGGCGAAGTCCGGT
Organism: Primulina huaijiensis; assembly: GCF_012295235.1. Taxonomy (NCBI): domain Eukaryota; kingdom Viridiplantae; phylum Streptophyta; class Magnoliopsida; order Lamiales; family Gesneriaceae; genus Primulina; species Primulina huaijiensis. The sequence goes on along the minus strand of NW_027359647.1, from coordinate 62,405 downwards.
TCGAGCCTGATGAAGAGGGTGGTGATTAATCTGGGGTATGATTTCTTGAGAAGGAACTGTACATCACCAACGTATGCACTGAATTTGCCTCGTGCATCAACTTTAGAGGTGGGGATGATTTACCTTGTTTAGTTTTGAAGAAGAAAAAAGGTTCTTGTAAATGAATATTGTAAAGTAAACGTGGACTGGACTTAGGCCGGTATGTTTTTACTTTACACAAAAATTCATGTGAATGACAGTTACAGAGTCTAACATATCAATTTTGTGAAATGAATTTTCGACTCGGTTCGACTTATGAAAAATATTACTTTTTACGTTTAAAATATCACTGTTCATGATAGTTATGGATCGAGTTAACTAATCATTGTTATAAATCATCTTACAAGAGTTTTACTAGTTAAATATTATACCATCTTAGCTTAGTGCTCGATAATTTATGCTACTCTCACAACAAATTACAACTATACTATTTTCTTATAATATAATTTTCATAAATTAATTTATTGTAATGTTACAACAAATTACAACTTTCTTGTAAAATAATTTTCATAAATTAATACGCTATAAATTTGTAACCTATGACATAATAATTTTTCATAAATTAATTTTCGATAATAACATCCTTAATCGGTCCCATGACTAATGGATATTTTAGCGAGTAGTAATATGCTTCTAACTTAATTTCCTCCATCAGGTTGATTAAGTTAAATAATTCGACAGATGGGATCGGTTACTATTTTTTTTTTCTGTACGAACTAGGGCTTATAATAATAGATCAACTAGTAGCTAGATAATATTAAAAACTTATGATGAAATTAGAGGTTTCTTTTACTAGTTATCTCTTATTATGATATTATAATAAATAATGTCCGCAATAATACATGCTTACACAGTTAAAAAAAATTATAATTGATTTTTGTAATTTTTTTTAGTAAGAATTTAATGATATATATATAAAGATAAATAAAATAATTTATATATTTTAATCTCATTATCTAAATTGCTATTGAAATCGTTATAAGTCATTAAAAATTCAGCTAATTTTTTTTATGACGATGAAACTGGCATAAAATGTTTGCAATATGAATCGAATTTCTGACTAATGGTCAAACATTAATCTGATCCAAAAACTCGAACAACCATTGGACATATTGTTAGTACCTAAACAAAATAAATACCAACTTTAATTGCAGCAAATATAAATTATATTAAATATAAGGACAAGAGATGAGAATTAAGAAGTATGTAGCATTTTAAATGAATCTTGATATAATATTAGCTACAAGGGAATTTTTCATTTCCTAAAATTAAGATACACCAAAGAGAGCAGACAAATCTTAGAAAGTAAAAATCACGAAGACCTATATTCCAAATGTTAACATGGTATCAAATCTTGAAAAAGAACTATAGTTCTTGCGGGATCGATGTGTTTAAGTATAAGAAAGTAAATGCGGTCGTTGCATTGAAAACTTGAGATATAAAATTTACAGTTCATAAATATGACTATTAAAATTCATTGTTATTTTCACCTGTTCTGAGAAGATGTAATCATGTACGTGCTTAAACATCAATGAACGACCTTGTAATGGATAACTCAGAAACGTCCATTGATTTATCCTCGTCCTCCCTAATCATACTAATCATTAGCGCCGCTTGGTTCATGCTAGGCCTCGCCTCCGCGGACTTGTTAACACATTTAATCGCTACCTGCAGCATGTTAACCATCCTTTCCTCACTAGCCCCCTCGCGTACCAAGTTCTTGTCGAACACCTCCACCGTCCATTCCTCCCTGACGACTGCGAGAACCCAACTCGCGATGTCCATTCCATTGTTCAGAACCTGTCGTCCTGTCAGCAATTCCAGAAGAATCACCCCGAAAGCATATGTGTCTGCCTTGAAGATCATGGAGCCGCCTTCTTCGTGGCCTTGAAGGGTATCACTGGCCTGCTGGTTTACAAGCATTAGGCCATACTCGCTGATGCATGGCTCCATGTTGTTGGTCAGCAAAATGTTTGATGATTTCAAATTCCCATGTGGGATTTTCTCATTCTTCAGTTCTTCATGCATGAAGGCTAATGCATCAGCTATCGCAGCAGCAGCGGTAAGCCTGCTGCTCCAATCAAATTGTTGCCTTCTGTGATTTCCTGTTCAAATCAAAGAAAAGGAAAAAAAACGATTGTTCACATCAGGGACGGAGACAGAAAAGTTGTCTATGGGGGGAAGATTTGTCTGATTTATGTTTAGTACTTCGAAATTTTAGCAGAAATAATTACCATCGTCATGGATTAACCTGAAAAGGCTCCCATTCTGTTGATACTCGTAAACCAGAAGCTTCTCCTGTCTGGAGCTGTAGAATGCAATGGCAGGCAAAACATGAGGATGTTTCACTTGATTCAGCCTGCTCATTCTCTGCTTGAACTCAATGCTAGATATGGCCCAATCCTTGATCCTCTTCACAGCTAGGCTCTTCCCCTGTGGCCCACACGCGACCTTGTAGGCACTACCGTGGTTTCCTCTCCCGAGCAGCTCAGCTGGGGCCCTGAGTAGGTCTTCCAATTTCGGCCCGTTAATCTCCGGGCTCTCGAGAACTATCAAGGATGAAGAAACCATGGCAGTTTCGGTCGAAGCGTGGGAGACATCAGTTTTGCTGAACCCTGCTGCCTTCAACTCTACAGTGGAGAAACTGGGCTTGATGACGATTTCATCAATGGCTACAACCTTGTTATCTGCGTCGATTTTCTCTTCTTTTGTCTTGAATCTTTTGTATAGCCAAAGAAGCACGATGAACAAGACCGCTAGACCTATGAGAGAATAGCCTGCGAACATGAGAACCTGATTAGTAGAAACACCATCTGAATCAGATATTTGCTGATTAGCCTTCTCATGATCATCGGATTTCGCCGATTTCGAGAGAAACAGTGAAATAACGCAAGCCCAGATCAATATTAATTGCTTCATACTAGATGTTGCAAATATAGAATCGGATCTCGAACATAAAAAAAAAAAAAAAAAAAAAAAAGAAAG
>NW_027359647.1:37742-49619 GCF_012295235.1 Primulina huaijiensis | reverse complement strand
TATATATATCAGCTAACAAGACAAGAAGCGTTTTATCAGTTCCCATTTAGTGCACCGACACTTTGAATGGTCACTCTTGCCACTTACATAAAACACAATTCTTTATAAAAACCTTCTTTATGTTCAAATATTAAAAATAAAAACCTTATTTCATTCACATTTTTTTAATACGACTGTCCTTTGGTTATATAAATATATAAAATTTTTGTGCACATTAAAGAATAAAGATTGGTGGATTAAAATCTAATGAATGGTTTTAAATTTGGCGTGAGCCTTCCTTCGAACACAGGTACCTGTAACTTTGCATTATTTAAGCTTGTATACGCATATTTATTACCTACACAACAACTTATTCTCTTTATCTCTCTTTCTGTGCATCATTGGTTTGACTTGGGATTGATTGCTGAGTTCGAACTGAATCTCTGGAATCTGTGCCATTCTTTTTCTGTTCTGAGATCCAGATTTCAGTGAAAAAGCAGATTTTTTACATAATAACTACAAATAGTACAGTTCTGTCTGTGTTGCCATATCAGGAAAATCATGACGCGGCAATGTGCAGCTCAAAACTTTTAGGTGGATTCTTCGTTTCATTTCCCAAGATTTTCGTTCTTGTTCCATTTTTCTCGCATTCTTGGATTGGGTTTTCCACGTTTTTTTTCAATGGCGCCTAGTTCTTTGGTGGTCACGCTTGAGAAGCCTGAAAACATCTCCTTAATAGAGCTGAACGACGCAGCTGCTGTATCTATATTCAAGGAGAAGCAGAAGGCCGCGAGCCCGAAGCAGTTCACTTGGGTTCTTTACCTGAAAGCGAACAGAGTTTTGGCTTGTATTCCATGGTTAGCCGTGGGTTTGTGTTCTGTTTTCTGGTCAGTCAAGAGGCGCATTGCTTCATCGGATCCGAACGAAGAGGACCCGAGACACAGGGGAAGAAGGCTGTACAGATTTATAAAAGTGTTTCTCGCGATTTCGGTGGCGGCCCTTTTGGTTGAAAGCTTTGCTTATTTCAATAAATGGGATTTGAGGAAGGTGAATCCGTTGGAGGTACAGAATCTGGTGCAGTTGTGTTTCGTGGCTTGGCTGAGAATCAGAGCAGATTATGTTGCCCCATTGGTTGTTACGGTTTCCAAGTTTTGCATAGTTTTGTTCATCATTCAATCCGTGGATCGAATCGTTCAATGTTTGGGCTGTTTCTGGATTAAGTACAAGAATTTGAAACCTGTGTTAGAAGGCGAGCCTTTCGACATTGAAGATGGGGCAAGTTTCCCTATGGTTCTTGTTCAGATTCCTATGTGCAACGAAAAAGAGGTAATGGACACACTCCATTTTCTATTGTCTCTCTTGTTTTTTTCTATCTCGTGATTTTCTTTTGCAATGGCCCTTCAACTTTGCAATTGATGCTAATTTGGTTTCGGATTTGTGAAATTTAAGGTGTTTGATCAGTCGATTGCCGCTGCTTGCCAGTTAGATTGGCCGAAGGATCGATTTCTTGTTCAAGTGTTGGATGATTCAGATGATGAACTTTTACAGCATCTGATCAGGCAAGAAGTATCGTCTTGGAAGGAGAAAGGAGTGAACATAGTTTACAGGCACCGATTTGTTCGGACAGGTTATAAAGCCGGCAACCTTAAATCCGCCATGGCTTGTGAATATGTGAAGAACTACGAGTTTGTTACGATATTTGATGCGGACTTTCAACCCAACCCTGATTTCCTCAAACTGACCATTCCTCATTTCAAGGTAATAATCGGAAACCTTTGATTTGGTAATATGCCTGTTGAGGTAATTGCTGTTTTATAGATATTTTCTTCTTATTACAGGGGAAACCTGAGGTAGGCCTTGTCCAGGCTCGCTGGTCATTTGTGAACAAAGATGAAAACTTGCTCACAAGGCTGCAGAACATCAATTTATGCTTCCACTTCGAGGTAGAACAGCAGGCAAACGGCGTTTTTCTCAACTTCTTTGGATTCAATGGGACTGCCGGCGTTTGGAGGATCAAGGCCCTGGAGGATTCGGGCGGATGGCTCGAAAGAACGACGGTGGAGGACATGGATATAGCCGTTCGAGCTCACTTACACGGATGGAAATTCATCTTCCTCAATGATGTAAGAGTGCTTTGCGAGTTACCCGAATCATACGAAGCGTACAAGAAGCAGCAGCACCGGTGGCATTCTGGCCCAATGCAGCTCTTCAGATTATGCATTCCCGCAATCTTAACTTCAAAGGTATCCATCCATCCCTTCTCGAGAAACTGCAGTCTCTCAAAAATTTCACTGAACATTTCATTTTTGTTAACGTTCGGTTGTTTCTGCAGATATCGGCATGTAAGAAAGCCAACTTGATATTCCTGTTCTTTCTCCTAAGAAAACTGATACTTCCTTTCTACTCATTCACACTATTCTGCATCATACTTCCATTAACAATGTTCATACCAGAAGCCCAGTTACCGGCCTGGGTTATCTGCTACGTCCCCATCATCATGTCGATTCTCAACATCCTACCTGCCCCGAAATCTTTCCCCTTTATAATCCCATATCTGCTCTTCGAAAACACAATGTCCGTCACAAAATTCAACGCAATGGTATCCGGGCTATTTCAACTAGGATGCGCATACGAATGGGTGGTGACAAAGAAAACTGGGAGGGCATCAGAATCAGAGTTGCTCTCCCTGGCCGAAAAGGAGACGAAGGCTTCACAAGAAGAGAAGATTCAGAGGAAACTTTCTGAATCCGGGATCGAAATGCTGGAGAAATATAACGAGCAGAAGGATCAAAAGAGCGTCCCTGCCCCCAAAAAGAACAGAATTTACAGGAAAGAACTCGCACTCGCGTTTCTTCTGCTCACCGCCGCCACAAGAAGCCTGTTATCAGCTCACGGGGTTCATTTCTACTACTTGCTGTTCCAGGGGCTGTCGTTTCTTGTCATGGGCTTGGATTTAATTGGGGAGCAAGTGAGCTGAGATTCAAATTTCAGCGGTTTTAGAACATTGTATTGCATACATTGATACAAGTGACTTGCTGTTAATATTAGAAGTACCTAAAATAGAATCTATTCTTTGATTGTATAATTTAAATGAACCACCTCTATTTCAAATAAAAATATATACAATACTTCTCTACATTGTTTGTAGTTTGTGTTGTGCAATATTGTAGTTCTCGAAAGATAAATAAGTGTCGTAAACTTTTAAAATATACAGAAAGCCTAACATAAATCAATGAACGATGACACGAGAAAATACAGTATATAAACTAAAACAATTAAGCAAATCGAGGCTCGCACGAAATACCATATCCTTAAAACATATTCGTCTTCTTCGGTATATGTTTCGAAGATCAAGTTGGACGACTGTTTCTCAAGATACAGCAGAAGAAAAAAGAATAACCTAGTATGAATGTATTACGTCGATAAACTGAAAAAATATCACCTGAACGTTATCATGAATAGGAGGTGAACAGCAAGGCAGAATGGACAAGGAGAAAGAAGAAAATAACATGTGAATGTGATATATATTTGAAAGACTCGAGGTTACTTCTATATTTAGGCACTTGGGTTCATAATCTTGGATTTTATTATTTTATTGCATATTAAATTATTGTAATTTCAATTGGAACTAGGAAAAAAAAATTTTCCTTCCATTGGGTATCAAAATGTGGTCATGCTGACCGTGTCTTTTTCACTCTTGGCTCTATCCTTTCGTCTTGTCTATTCTTTTTGTTAAATCTAATTCATAAATTATAAGCTCGTTTTCTATATAACTTATATTTATTAGGATTACCCCTCAAATAATTAATCGCATCATTTTTATTATTATTAGCAATGAGCATGATGAGTTTTGTTTTAAAATATCTCCATAATGATATAACATTGTTTACTTTGAACATAATTTCATGAATTTGTTTTGGACTTTACTCAAAAGGTCTAATACTAATGGAAATATCATTTTATTTTATTAATTCATAATCTTTCACTCGATCTTTCAATTTAGGATTTTAGTTGCATTCTCAACAATCCTCCTCTCGATAAAATTATACCATTATTCACATAATCTGAGCCTCCCTCAAGCCTTATCTGTCCTCCAATCGAGATCACTCTTCTTCATCGCGTTGGGTTACACACCTTACATGAAATACAGGGTGCATCACCTACCTCGAAACTTATCAAGGATTTTTACCGAGATCCCTCACCTCTTTCATTTAAGTATCTGAGGACTCTTCTTCGCCGAGTTGAAGCGCACGACTTAATGAAATACCATGAGCATCATCTATCTCAAGAGCTTATTAATGAGCCTCACCTGCTTCGTTTAAGTATATGAGGATTCCACCTGCATGACTCGATTTAGACCATGACTCAAATATCTTTTGTTGTTGCATGACTCGATTTAGACCATGACTCAAATATCTTTTGTTGTACAATGAAAGTCACATATCTCTACAATGAGTATGATATTGTCCAGTTTGAGCCTAAGCTCTTATGAATTTATTTTTGGATCTTACCCAAAAGACCTCATACAAATTGATATATCATTTCATCTTATTAACTTATGATTTTCTTCTCGATATTTCAATATGAGATTTTAGTTGTGTTCTCGACAGAGCTCACATAGTCAAAGAAGTTTATGTTACTACGCTATAAGAATACTGACAATTAATAATATTACTTTATCTTCATAGTTGCCCCATTTATTTCACTCATTTTATATTTATTATAATTTTATCTTTGTACCCTAAGATTGGTTACAAAAAAACTTAAACGTAATTCATTTTAATTCTCATAAAATTTTGAACTATAGCTATTAGATGATATATAGTAAATTTTATGGTGACGTAATCAAAATGAAAATTTCAATTAAAATTGTTGAAAACAGTAGCTATCAATTTAAACCAATTTAAATGTGTTTTCTTGATAGTGTGCATTTAATTTTATGCTTTAAGTATCTTACAAACACTTAAGCGTGGAATTTTAATTTATTTATGTAATAAATTTATTTTGTTACATCTTTATATTGATTTCAAAATTATAAAATAATATTTTTACGGTAAAAATTTTGTATACTTAGGCTTCCGGTTATTATTTTACTACAAAGATTCATTTATTTCAAATTTAACTTAAAATATCAAAACAAAATAATTATTAATTCCAAAAATAAAAATCATCATGCCAATTTGGATCAATCAATGAATAAACCGTGATAGATAGATGCACCCACCCAGTGTTTGAATAAATTAATGCACCTAACTAACACAATTAAATCCATTAATTACGATTAAATTCACCTACCCATCTCATTTCCCAAATTTCATTGCAGTCAATCATCCCTCGGTCTAATTAATTTTTATTTTAATTCCAGTTTTTTCAGTACTCCATTTGTCAATAGTTATTACCATCCGAATTTTAAGGTTAACTAGTTACTATGCACACGTGATGCGTGTGTGTACAATCTTTTTTATTATTATCGATGGACTAAAGTGAAGTTTGACAAATTATGGAGATAATAAATTGATATTTGAATTGTTGAAATAAAAATAAATAAAAATAAAAGTGTGTTGAAATTAAAAAAAATAAAAACAAAAGTGTAATATTAATATTATATAAAGGTAAAATTGGAAAAAAAGTTGGTATCCTCTCTAGATAGTTATTATCATGTCCTCACACTTAATATAATAGTATAGATGTGCAATGAATGAATATTTAAAACTTTTCAACACATTCAAAGCTTCAGTTACATCACAAATCAATATATTTAGCAGCAAAGAGCTTAGTTTTATTTATTTTCACACTTTTATGCCCTTGGCTAATATTCTGTTTTTACACTTATGTCTCTGCCTTTTTTTTAAAATTTTTTTTATAGAATAGTGTAGAATAAAAGGGTAAATTTTTTAATTCTCAATTGAAAAATTGTGCTCTTTTATTCACGTTTTTAGGTAGATAATAGATTAGGTCAACCAATTTGATACAAATGCTGAATAAGTGATAGTAATTAATTATTTAAAGACACAATGAATTAATTGGCCATGATTTAAGGAGCTAAATGGCATATCTCTAATTGTCAAATGGTAATATCACATAAACGAAATATGTCCCTCTAAATTTTCGGAAATCTCAACCTACGTTTTGGGTAATGCTCTAAAGTTACATATAAAAGTATTGATAAATATATATATTTAGAAGAATATTTATTACTTAAGGATAAAATTGTCATGTTAATATGTCACATAAATTATCAAACATTTCTAATTTCGCAATTATATTCTTTCTGTGATTCCATCAATAAATTATTTAATACTCGTAAAATTTATCGATTTGTATTTGTTTTGAAAGAGGGGCAGTTTTTAATATTTTAACTTTGTATTTTTTTAGAAACTTGAAAATTCATGTATTTTGAAATTTTCTTCAATATAAATCTACAAAAAAATAATAAATCAGCTATAAAACTTCACCCATGACTACCACATTCTATATTAATAATTTTTAAAATTCGTCGTTGAAAAGTTGTCCAAGTTGACAGAGTAGATATCATTTTACCAATGTTAGAAGTTCGAATTCACGTACCAGCATTTTCTCATACAATCCTGTCGCACGAGGATACCCATTGTGGTTTGGAGGTTACTATGTTAGTCAACGAAGAATAACAATTTGTTTTCACCTCAGGAAGAACACATGGAAGGTGGTAAAACACACTGAGAGCTAGTTGCAGCCTTACCTCTGCTTCTGTACAATAAGTTACTTTGTTTTCCCATGAAAGGTTTATTTCTCTGGATGTTTGCTGATGGGATCAGTGTCTATTCTACTTTTTAATGGAACATTTTCCTCCTCTCTATCATGCATATTTTGCAATGACAATATTGTTATGGATCCAAATCAGCTGTGAATATCGGTTTATTAATAAAGCACTACTATGGAGATACGTGCATTAAGGGAAACTGGCCACCTTGTAAAACTACTTGTGGCTTCTTTTGTCATATCAGTATTCGTCCTTGAAATACTGGTACCTAATATATTATTCCGATCGAGCTAGTAGTTCAAGATGATTATATTCTGCATTCATTTGAGATAATTCATCTAATTCTTTATAGAGGTAAAAAGCATCACGAATAAGCAGCTCTATACTTGGATTTTCGTGCTTGTTGGGGTTATTGCTTCTGTTTATCTTCTATACTCAATCCTGTGGAAATCTGCAATACCCATTTTTCTTTGGCCCGCTTGTTGGTTTTTGTCCATTTTTACTTTGATCCCTGCTGAAATTCCAGATAATACTAAAATAGTGTGAGTTTCTTATTTTCATGCACAACTCTTCCCTTCTTCCTATATTGTGAATTTTTTATTTTTTCAAAGAGAGTCTAAAATCTTATCAGGAATGCATTTATTTAATCTTTTAAAATCTCTTTGGTCTAGTGGGAATAACCTTGTTACAAGCTCGTTGAGCTGCCTCAGAGAGCAAATTATAATCTGCCCAAGAGTTTTTATGGATTATAGAACAACCACATTTCAAATTCTACTGCATATTCTTTCTTGGTCACGTGTACAATGAGGAAATTTGCTTAACGAGTCGATTTTTTTTTTAAAAAAATCCTTAATTATGATTATGTCTCTTTCCCTTAATCTTCTTAGCCTGGAAATTTGATTGCCATAATGTGTTTTTATCTACCAAAAAATGTCTCACTATCAAGTTAGCTATTTGTTATCTTGGGAACATACTTTGACTTGATCCCTTTGTATACAGTGAGAATAGCATAAAATTACTCAGAAACTGACTATATGTTTGCTATATGTCTATTGAAGCTTTTTAAGTGGATTAATGATTGTAATAATCGGTGGAGTCACAAGATATCTGTGTATGCTAGAGATAGTAAATGTTGACTTNAAAAAAAAAAAAAAAAAAAAAAAAAAAAAAAAAAAAAAAAACACATAAAAGTAGTCCAAAATAGCTTGCATGCAAACTCTTTTAACATTTAATTCGAATCCTTGATTCGACTCCGTGTCCGACTAACATCCTCCTCCGAGTTCAGCAACTCTTCCCAGTCGATCTCCTCATTTTCTACCTCGTCTCTCTTCCTCAAGGTCTCCAATATCCTCTTCACTTTCTTGTTAGCACGATCACTACCCCTTCCCTCCAGCTTCTCTAGCACTTTCTCCGCCCCCGCCTCCTTTGCTAACCCCTTGAACCTCAATCCACCTTTACTCAGCCCGTAAAACGCAGCCAAGCAGCTATCCCGAGTCGCTACCGAGTCAAATTCGTCACGACTCAGCAGACTCACGAAGCAGTCCACTGCACCCTCATCCAGCATTGAAGCCCTCCCTTCCATGCTGGCAGCTAAGCTACATAAAACCAACATAACCCGACCCGGCATATGACCCGATTTCACCATCCCTAACAGTGTCATAACCAACCCGAGTTTGATCATTTTGACCCGATTGCTTTGTACCAGAGAAAGGTGATACAGGGCCAGAGCCGAGTCATGCCGAGTCCGCTCCGAGGTAGAACGAAGTGCGTGGAGTAGCGGAGGCAGGGCTCCCAAGACTCCAATGGCGGTCTTGTTCTTATCATCGAGGGATAAACTAAAGAGCGCGCCAGCTGCATGCTCCTGCGACTCTGAAAATCCGCCTCGTAGAACGTGGATCAATGGCGGAACGATTCCTGAACGTACGATCTTTACTTTGTTTTGTTTCTCCAACGACAGGTTCACCAGCGCCGCGACAGCGTTCACTTGCAGAGCTACATATTTCGAGGGGATTAATGTTTTTATAGCGGATAGTAGTCTTGGAGTGCAGAGATGGATCCGAGTATCTTCCCGGGTTCGAGTCAGCTTCCGAAGGGAAGCTAAACCCTCTTCTTGATCGGAAATTTGAGAGCTTTTTAGCTTCAACATGAGCTCTTCCTCTTCCAACAAAGCTGGACTCGTTAAGATTTCATTATCGCACGAAGAAGACGAAGAATAACAAGAGGGACGGGTAGCAAAAGGAAAAGGAGTAGTCGGCCTGCCGTCGGAACTCTCTGCGGACACCACGCTCGGGGTCCGGCTCAATTCATCCGCCCCACGAATCGACCCAATGCTATGGTTTCTATTTCCACCATCTTCTGAGTTCATCAACGTGCGCAGGAGTTTCTGAGCTGAATAAAAGTCGATGGGTTTTGGCGGGTCGATGCGGTGGAGGTGGCACCAGCTAAGAATGGCGGACTTGAGAGCGAGGTTGGGAATGAGCAAGGAGAAGTCGGCCACTCCAGCGACAGTGGGTGTGAAAGAAAGGGACACGCAGGCGTGTACGCAGTTGCGCTCGAAGGTGTAGCCGGATGACACTATTACAGGGTCCGCCATTAACGAGTTTGAGATGGGGCACAAAAATTCCGTAGGAACTGAAAAGGGTCGTTGAATTTGAGTTTCAGGAAGCTTTTTCTGAAGCTGTAAGGTTGATGGTGACTTGTAAAACGAAATCTTCCATCTTTGCTTACCACTCCCCATTTTTGTTTCAGATTGATTGCAGCTTACATTATCATCGGATTACTGTGATGGATGGAAGATGGATGAGCACTAAAAACCACTGGTGGAAACAGAGTGTAAGCAGGAAGCAATTGACGAATGATGGATAGAGAAAGTATTAAAAAGAGGTATTGAATTATTGGGAGACGGGGTTTCATTACTTTTTTGCTGTCTCTTTTGTGTGCGAGTGATTTTACGGAATTCTTGGATGTTGACTGTGATTTATCTTTTTTTAGTCTGAACTCTTTATTGCAATTGATTTCCGAACTGTCATGACCTCGTCGCAAAATCTTGATATCGATTATCGTATCTACTTCTCTTGAGCATCGTTTAGGTTGTATAAATTGTCTTGCAAATTTATTTTAAAGACGAAAGTAGAAAAGGTGGGGAGTCAAAGCATGATTATTTAATTTGCTTGACCAATGATGACGAATCTTTGCTAGCAATTTTTAATTTCTATCTTCACAAAACAGAAGGATAAATACCTTATTCTTCAAAGACTTCATATTAACTCGCAATGTATTTTATAATTAGGGGGAGGCTCTCTTTCTTTACTAAATCATGGATTTGAACCTAGTTTCATTACAAAAAATAGTTCAAATAACGTAATTAAATCGACGTGGACATCTAACAATGTTCAACTTAAAAAAGAGACAAAGTAACAAAGAATATGAATAAGAAAAAAGATAGTGAGACTTGCCAAAAGTTAAATTGGGAAAAAGGAAAATATGGGAGGAGAAATTATGGAAAAGAGTGCCTCTCGTGCATGTCCCATAGTATCACTTTTCAACTTAATTGCTAAGCTTCTTCGCTGCCCTGCCCCCACATTCCACTGTGTACTAATGTTGTTTCTAGCCTGGATTCCTGTTTTTCTACTCTTTATTTTTATTATTATTATTATTATTATTATTATTATTATTATTATTATTATTATGTCATGACTTTCTACCTAATTAGAATCTTGAGCATTATATTACATGCTAGCACCAAGCAGGGTGCAATATTTTTGGGTATTTCTATACAAAAATCAATAGTACCGTGGCCTGCAGGAAGGAGCCAATTGAGCACCTTTTCTTGATACTCTCTGTCCACATTGGACACTAATCCTGTTATGTGGAAAGATAGCATCTCAAAGGATCTCTCCCCTTTACCTTTTTTTTTCCCTTGAAAACCTACTACAAATTAGGAGATGAGTATTGAATTTGTGGTTTCTTGTATTCAAATTCAAGGGAAATTTTGCTTGAAAATCTTTTAACATGTCAAAGTCACAACTATTTACAATGGGATAATAACCATTAAATGGTCTTTATAGTTTGGGTGCATTTCCTATTCAATCCTTCTATATATCCATATACCGATTTAGTCCCGAAAGTTTTTAAAATTGACCAGAAATAGTCTTTGACGTTAACTCGACCGTCAATAATTAAGGGTTGTTAGAGTAGGTGCACGTCGAGCCAAGTGTTGGCCGAGTGTTCACAATGAAACTCTATGTATAAACAGTCTTTATTTTAATAATATTTGAAATTATTGTTTTGGCACATCTTTATCTGTATACCCATGCTAGTTGCATAGATAAAGCCCTTGAATATACAAATAGTAGAAAGAATATGGGATGCTCATATGATGAGTATCATGAAACTCATATTTGGAATACTGTATATTCTAAACGGTTCCTAGTCGATTCAGCCGCCGCCAAGAAGGATATAGGCCGCTCGAGCTTGAGACTAGTATCTGCGATGTGAGTACCATGTTTCATTGGTAGGGGACATTGTGATGTCCGAGCATGCAGATAAGTGCTCCTGGTAGAGTGCACTGAACAACCCTCTATTAAAGGACTTTCCAAGTGGTTCTCACTTATCGAGTGGAAAAGTCCTAGTTTATGGTTGTACACCATTAGTCCTTATGACCCGGGACAACATTGAGACTCTATGTGCTAGAATTACACTTTGACTTGTTTACCGACTCTCATGGGGTCATCAGGTGGCAAGGTTGGGTGTTCTGTCAAAACATATAGGAGTCGATGCATTGTAGTCGGGGATTCACCGCTTACCTACGGGTATGGATATCCTATGTGTTTTTCATGTATATGTAGTTTGAAATCTCTGATCAGAGTATGGTGGTAATTATGAAAGGGGTTTCATAGATTACACCATCGATGCAACTACGACATGACACATAGTATCGATTCATTGACAACTCTCGATAAACCAATGGTTGTCGAATCGGTCGGGATATATGAGATGAAGGGACCGTACTGTACGCTAACCATAATTGAATGGTTCTTGCAGGCACTATCATTTGATACCTAGGGAATCATGTAAGCGATGCTGCTAGGCGTTTAACATGATTGGTTGGGTACTATCAGACTTGAGTTCTGACGTTCTTATTATCAAGGAGTTGATAA
>NW_027359647.1:23876-29068 GCF_012295235.1 Primulina huaijiensis | reverse complement strand
TTTATTAAATTTTAATTTATTGTGTTTAATGATTACCGTAATATTTTCAAATATATTTCTAATAAATATATTTAAATTAATTTTAATAAATATAAATTCTAATTATAAATATTTAATTATCTATCAAATTATTTTAAGAATATTTATAATTATTTAAAAAAACAATAATATTGTCATTATTACTAAATTTTATTTAACATTAACATTCAAAATATTATTGTTATTTTAATTATTAAAGTAAATACATATTTACAAATTTATTTCTAATAAATATATTTAAATTAATTTTAATAAATGTAAATTATAATTATAAATATTTAATTATCTATCCAATTATTTTAAGAATATATATTTAATTAACACTTGAGACATTTTAGTCATTGCAATAAAATTTATAAAATTAATTCATCATTTTAAAATTATACCAAACACCATATTATTTATCCCACCATACTATTAATCTATATCTCTCATTTTTTAATCACTCTAATTATTAATCATTTATTTATCCCATCACACGTACCAAACGGAGCCTAAGAATAAAATTATATTTTATATAATTTCATAATATCTAAAATCATCTGAAAAATTAAGGGTTTAGTGTGACGTATTGATATAATTTTAAAATATATGAAATTTTAAAAATGTTCCATCTGAATACATATTTTTATTACGATGGGGGAGGGGGGTTGGATTGAGACAACTGATGCCAAATGGCCAGTGGCTGAACAACATCAATATTTTAGACTATAGAGGTTGTCTAAAAAATAAAAGGGGCAGGCCCCAATCAATAGCTGTTTAGTGTCATCCAAAACATGGTTTCATACGTAGCAAACAAATAGTGGCAGTATGCTTACACCATTGGACGCATTGTTCGGGAATGCAATGCAGACAGTATCTTCTTTCTTGGTCCCTGAAAATTAAAAAAAAATGCACAAAGTGTCACCACTTCTCATTTTGGTACAAATAAATCAGCACCGCTGGCATGAATGACTAAATGGTCAGTGGGCACTTGCAAAATTATTGGAGCTGTAAGCTATTGTTTTAATTCAATCAAACTACCATGGAAATTTTTATACCACGCAATCAATTAAATTGAAGGGAAAAGGATGAAAATTTTGCAATGTCAGGAGACAAAAAAGTTCAGTATATGAGATCCAAATAGATAATATACTGTCAATGAGCATTAATTATACCATTGGTATCCCCAGCTCCTTCAGGTCTAGTTCCCCCATTTGCTTCAGCGCAACCATGTCAATCTGAAATAAAACATCAAACTTCCACATTTAAAGAAATGCAAGTTTCTTCATTCACAGGTTGAAACTTGGTTTTTATGTTCTGAAGGTTTGCTTAATACCGAATGTAAAACATCTATGCTTCTGTTAAAGCCGCTGCATGAAAAGTCACATTCACATCCAACAATCATCAAGACAAAATGACTTGAAAGGAATATAAATCAATGCTTGGGGCTAATTTAAGATCTCTCGAGCTCTACTTCTCTCACTGGAAAATGAAGCAATAATTGAGAAAATCTCCAAAGAGGTTGCGAAGGATTGTACATACCTCTTCAGCTTGAAAATTGATAGCATATTTTTCCAAACCAAGTGAATGCAACAAGCTATTCACGGTGAGAGATAGAATGTCCTAGATAGCGTCAGAGAGACATATATAAGTATGCAGAGAAAAGTATTCCTAAAAGAGATAAGGCGCAGGGAAAAACAACCATAGCATTCATAAAAATGAAAAGCATCATTCGTAAGATCAATAAGCAACTGTTTTGCTACATCATACTGGAAAATCATTTGGTTAATGAAAAAAGGTAACCGCTTCAAGTTTATCTAGATGAAATTCTGACATATACAGAATCCAAATAATGTTGACACATTTCACAAGATGACATGAAATAGTGTTATGTCATCAATTTTCCAATAGACTCCCGTGCTCAAACATGTTCCGACAGTGTGTACAAATGACCTTTACATACACTCATACAGAGTGAAACCGAAAAAACTAGTGTTGACAGAAAGCATGTAATGTGCATTTGAAATTCATCATAACATCAAGAATATTGAACTACGGTATTATTGTTCTACATCGAGGTATCACCTATCCTGTCACACAAAATCTCCTCATGGAAAGAAGTGGTTTTATTACAGAAGTTCAATACATACCGTGAATGGGGGGGCCTTGAACATGCGACCAGTTACAGGTGGAAGTTCCTTAACCAGCTTACCAAAATCCTCAAGGGCCATTGACATTGTAGGTGAAGGGAACTTTGGCAATTCCAAGGGGTCGCTAATCAAGAATTGGGCAGTTCTTGATGCATCTGTAGGCCTAATTGATGGCACGTGTGGAAGCTTATCAACTGCAGTTGGAGCAGAAAACCCATTAAAATATTTTGCCACTCTGTCAGAGGAATGGGGTCTCACTCCACTTGTAGCCCAAGAAGTATAACTGCTGACTGGATCCATCGGAGGCGGTTCAGCAGCTCCCCTTGATAATGGAATATTTGTCAAGGAGCTCCATTCGGCTGAACATTCCAATGGATCGCTAATCAAGAACTGAGCGGTTCTTGAGGCATCCACATGCCTGATTGATGGCACATGTGGAAACAGATCAACAGCAGTTCTTGGAGTAGAAAACCCATTAAAATATGTTGCCGCTCTGTCAGAGGATTGGGGTCTCTCCCCACTCGTAGCCCGAGAAGTATAACTGCCGACTGGATCCATCTGAGGTGGTTCAGCAGCTCCCCCTGATAATGGAATACTTGTTAAGAAGCTCCCTTCGGCTGAACATTCCAAGAGATCACTAATCAAGAACTGAGCAGTTCTTGAGGCATCCATATGCCTGATCGATGGCACATGTGGAAGCTGATCAACTGAAGTTCTTGGAGCGGAAAAACCATTAAAATATGTTGCCACTCTGTTAGAGGATTGGGGTGTCTCTCCACTTGAAGCCCAAGAAGTATAATTACTAACTGGATCCATCTGACGTGGTTCAGCAGCTCCCCTTGATAATGGAATATTTGTCAAGAAGCTCCTTTCGGCTGAACATTCCAAGGCATCACTAATCAAGAACTGAGCAGCTCTCGAGGCATCCATATGCCTGATTGATGGCACATGTGAAAGCTCATCAACTGCAGTTCTTGGAGCGGAAAACCCATTAAAATATGTTGCCACTCTGTCAGAGGATTTGGGTCTCGCTCCACTTATAGCCCAAGAAGTATAACTGCTGACTGGATCCATCGGAGGTGGTTCAGCAGCTCCCCTTGATAATGGAATATTTGCCAAGAAGCTCCTTTCGGCTGAACATTCCAAGGGATCACTAATCAAGAACCGGGAAGTTCTCGAGGCATCCATATGCCTGATTGATGACAGATATGGAAGCTGATCAACTGCAGACCCAGGAATTAAAAACCCACTAGAATATTTTGCAAATCTTTCGGGAGAGTTGAACCTGGCTTCATTTGTAGCATGAGAAGAATAAGAACTGCTGGTTGAATCCATCTTAGGTGGTCCAGCAGCTCCACTTGATGATGGAATTTTTGTCGAGAGGCTCCTTTCGGGTGATTCCAGAGCCCGAGCAGCTCCGGACACCTTCTCGTGAAGCTCTGCCTTTTCCCTCTCCTCAATTTCAAGTTTCATACGCCTAGAAATTCTCTTGCATGTCAATTTCAATCTAAGGTCTTCTGGGTCCAGCGTAGAATCTGCAGCCATCAAGTTCAAGTCCAAAATTAGGAAGCAAGTCAATAAACAGATGCACGTTGTATACCCATAGAATAACAAGAGAATATTTCAATTTATGCATTACCTTCAAGATTAATGTTGTACATATCGCTCCTTTCACTCATGTCGCCTCTAGTCCTGTAAATATATCATTCAAAATAGTTGTCGTTTCAACCTCAAAGACATCAAAACTTCTGAGACTTGATCCTAGTAGAAAGCCTACCACATGCTAGTACTTCAAAGTCCATCACGCTAAGAAAAGATGGCATGCACTTACCTTTCATTGTTAGAATAATATGAATAATCGGTACTAGTCCCGAAAGACTCTGCCAGAGACCTTTTGCTTCCTAATCGCACCAAGGTACTAAGAATGCCGCCATCAGAGACCCCTGCTGTCTCCTTCACCATATCCTACAGGTGCCAAAAAAAAAATCCGCACTCACGCTCAAGCGCAGCAATATTGGAAACACAAACAAACAAAGCTGCAATTTCGGGTAATGTCAATGATCCATTTCCTTGCAGTTCGTTCACATGCACGTGAATTCGAAAAACTTACTTGCCCAGAACGTCCGAGGTAGAACGTGAATTGGGGATTCGCCATTGATTTCCCTTCGATTCTCCAATACCCCCGTGGCCCCGTATCGTAATCTCCATCGATCCTACGACCAAATATATTTTAAAAAATTAAAATTAATGCTAAATGGGCCGGGCCCCAAACAACGGTGCCTTGAAAACTTGACGAGGGGCCCAGTATTTCGTTTGGTTGGATAAGCTGATTAAAATCACTTTTTTTTTAAAAAAAAACCATATTTCTTAAAAATTATGATATTTGTTTATAAAAAATAGTTTTAGAAGCTAAAATTTCTAGTTTTTGGGTTTTTTCTTCTCCTAATATTTTAAAATAAAAATTAAGCATTTTTCAACATTTATTGACACCAAAACTGTTTATATTATTTTAATAAAAACACATAAAATATGAAACACTTTTAAATTTTTAAAAATATTATTATTTTATTTTTGACCCATAATAAATAAATCAATTAGATTATGATTATCGATAAAGAATAAACTAAGAAAATTAATATTGATAATAAAAGTATTACTATGATTATCCCATAACCATATGATATTATACACAAAACTTAAAAGAGATCGTCTCATACGTCAATTTTGTTAATTGGATTTCCTATCCAGTCTATAAAAAAATATTATTTTTTATGTCAAAATATTATTTTTCTTTATAAAATTAACTTACTGTATCGGGGTGGTATAACATACTGTATCGCAATTATATATCGTATACCATAATGATAATTACAATATCAATAAATTTTATGCATATACCGATCGGTATATCGAAAATTTCGATACATATAACTAGCATACCGATTATATCGAAATTATACGGTATAACGAGATTTTGGTACGGTATCAGTGTATACCGTTTTATAAAAAAAAAAAAAAAAA
>NW_027359647.1:8381-16067 GCF_012295235.1 Primulina huaijiensis | reverse complement strand
TTTTTTTTTTTTTTTAATGATAAAGTTTTTAAATTTTTTTCACGGAGCACATACCCGATAGTATATATGAATACAGAGACATGGGTTGGGTTGTATTTCAATTGAACTAAAATACCCTTTAATATCTTTATTATAAAATTTTGAACTTAAGCAAATACCAGACAATAAGATATGTAATTTAAATAAATTTTAAACATTATCAAAGTGAGAGAAACTAAAGATTAAATCGTGTGATATATATATATACAATAGTGCACCGACGCACGCTTTGTATAATATTGTCTATAATTCATTTGATTTATATTTAGATTAGAATTAAAATATAATTATAAGAAATAGTGAGGGACTAGTGACTACACTGTAATTTTGATATATAAAATAAAAGAATAAAAAAATGATTTCAGTAAGAATTGAACCTATAACATAAAACCCAAGAAAAAATGACTCTATCCGCTGAACTACATATAACTTACATTAAAATTTTAACATTTTATTAATATATATAATTATTAAAACAGATCATGGCACCAAATATAGTTACTCTAAGTGTCTCAAACTTAATAGAATAGTATAGATTTTACAAAAACTCTTGTGAGACGGTCTCACGGATCGATTTCGTAGGTCGAATCTCTTATTTGGATCATACATGAAAAATATTACTTTTGATGCTAAGAGTATTACTTTTTATTGTGAATATCAGTAGGGTTGACCCGTCTCATAGATAAAAATTCGTGAGACCATCTCCCAAGAGACTTCCTCTGTATATTAAAATTTTTTATTTCAATACATTTTTATTATAATTCTTCGCTAAAAATATAACGAAGATTATATCCATGCCATTAACAATAATAAATTAACAGAAAAATCCAGTCCAATTCTCCAATTAAAAATAGAACTTGCACTTTGGGGTCTTGGTGGAAAATTGGATTTTAGTATTTATTTCAGTTCTTTGGCGGGCGGAGACATCAGCGGCGGAGCAACCACCAATCACTGCTCACTCTGCAAATCTCAATCGGCCTATGGCAGACCGCCACCAGCAACACCGGCCACATCGCATATCACTTCCCCCACGCCCATCCTACCCCTTCTTCCGTTACCCTCCTTCAACCCCAACGCCTACCCCCTCCAAACTCCGTCACCCAATCTCCAGACCCTCCGTCGCCGCCACCTCCTTCTCGTTCCTCTTTCTGCTCCTCTTCTCCCTCCGATCCCTCTACTCCCTCCTCTCATTCCTCCGCTCATCTCCTCTTTCTTTCTCCATCTTCCCTTTCTCTTTTCTCGTTTCCCTCCTCTCTTTTCTCCTCACCCTTTCGTTCTCTCTTTTTGCCTCGAGCTTTGCTAAGAATTCTTCTTACCTAAAATCTCAAAGGCCCATTTTTTCCCTCACTTCAATGACCCAATCCCAGCTCAAACTCCTCGTCGCCAAATCACTCCTTCTTGCGGTTATTTTTTTAACTAGATTTCAGGCGTTGCGTTATTGTGGCACAGCAGCAATGATTTTAGTTGAGTTATCTGGTAATGTAGTGTCGCGCTTTATGACAGATGGTAAAGATCGGAGCTTTGTTAATGTGAATTCGATTGGATCATCGAAGATGCGTGGATTCATCGCTTTGATTTCTGGGTTGCCTTTGTTGTCTGTTAGATGGGATCGAATCGAATGTTTTCCTTTATCTCACGTGAATGTTAGCGGTAATGGTCTTTTGGTGTTTGCTAGTGGAAATTGTCTGAGGATTTGGCCTATGTTACTTCCTTTTTTATCTGGATTTTTGGGATATGAGCGGGTGTTAAGGATTTGACCATGCAGATTGAATCAGTAGGCTCTGATAGAAGAAATCAAGTCTAACAATTCTCCTGGCTTAGTATTGTGTTAACAGAGTGCCGCACCCACCCACAGTTATTTTTCTGCCTGGCAGACGGCACGTTGATACAAGCGAAACATACTGTTCCATTGAGCACAATAGCCGCTTATATTTATGTATAGAGTTCTTTATTGTTGTGAAATAGTTATTCATAGCTGTTTGATAAGATTTTGATAGCTCAAATCCATTCAAATACTGGCTCATTCTCTACTTGGGAAAATTCCAAGATTGCTATATAATCTAGAGTTTCGGGATGATTATAATGTTGTGACTGATTTTGGTTGAGCCTACAACACGTTAAATAATTTGAATTGACCAAGTGAATCGAACTAAAACAAAGTATACATGTGCAACGATTGTGACTCGATCCGCTAATATATTTCGTTCAAGAATGAGGCCAAAATGGTGTATGTGAAAAAGAAACGAGAGCTTTGATACGAAAACAATTCAAATTAAAAGAATATTTTTTCGGAATTTCAGTGTTAATTTAATTGAAAAGTCGAGTGATGTGTTTGTATAAGACATATAAAAATATGTATTTATTGTGCCCAATCTAATCAAGAGATGAATGGAGCTTGGATGTAAAATTACCGAGTGGTTATCCTAACTTGTCCACGAACGATCCTATGAGATGTTTCAATGTCGTGCAGTTGTTATTTGTTGTCGATGAATATGGTTTAGACGAAAGAATTTGATTAGAAATAATATTTCGAATACATTTTTTAATCTACCCATCCAAGCACAATCCAAGCAGCATATTTGTAGTTTATCTTATTTTTATGTTTGCAAACTTAATTTAAAATAAAGATTCTTGAAAAAACCTACCGTAAATTTGTAACTGCGTTTCACAACCCATATCACGGTTTAGAATAGGTTATACTTTAATTTGTACAGATTTAAGTTGAAAATAAATGGAGAACAAGGAGGAGAAGGCGTTCGCTGTAATATTGATCGGTGGCCCTACTAAAGACGCTAACTTCTGAATTTTACCCTTCAATTTCTTTCTACTCCAACAAAATCTGTTCTTTAATTCATGTACTTTCCCATTTCTTTCTATTGTTTTTGCTATGTTCAGGGACCCGGTTTAGAATTCTTTCATTTAACACCCCAGAACCTCTATTTCCTCTCACTGGTCAGCCCATGGTTGGCCATCTCATCAACTCTTGCAAAAGGGTATTCTCTACATCTTGGAAATGTGATTTTCTCATTTGATCGCTTTGGAAATTGGAGAACTTTTATAATGTAGTAGAAAAGATGGGATCTTGGCTTAATTTCATTCTTCAGACACATTGTGCTATATAATTGGGATGTTTCATCCGGAAATATATGGGAAGAGTAGTAAGGAAAATCCTGAACTTGGGATGTCGACATGATTGCTCAGATTGATTGAGCATTGATGGTTGTTGATGTTTAGATACCGAACTTGACTCAAGTGTTTCTTGTCGGGTTCTACGAGGAGCGGGAGTTTGCGATATATGCCTCTTTGATCTCCAATCAACACAAAGTTGTAAAGTGAAGTCAAACTGTGGTGTACTTGATTGTTGCGTTCTTGTGAGTAGGCATTGCTGATTTTTCGTTTATTGGTTATTTTGGATGGATGCTTCATTTATAGATATTTGAAAGAAGATAAACCACATGGTTCGGGAGGCAGCCTTTATTACTTCAGAGATCAAATGACGGAGGAGTCCCCTGTATGATCGATGATCCCTCGTAAATTTATATACTTGCATTATTGCAAGAATACTTTGTGTAGCTGAAACTTGATGTTTGTGATTCACGCAATCCCGTATTTTTATGTTGAACCATGATGTCTGCTGCAGTTTCCCCCTGCCTAACATGTTGGGTACTTCTTGATAACCTGCTTTAGTAACTTTTTCGTCATTCTTCGAAACATTTATTTTTACCAATAACTTATTTCCCTTATCTTATGGCAGAGGCCCATATGAGTTATGGTGGGATGGGAACAATTCTGGTTATAAAGGTAAGTTACCTTTCACAAATTTTTTGAACTTGCACAACTATTAGTGAACAGGTGTCATCTTGTACAAGTCTATCTTTATTTATCGGCCCCTCCCCTAAAACTATTCATTCTTCTCTCTTATTTTCTCCTCTTTTCCGAAGATTATCTTGTCTAAGTCAAGTTCTATCTTTCTGAATGTTCCTTCAGGTTTCTTCAGAATCTGCCCACCAGTTCTGTGAGTTAGTTGCAGATCCAGTTACCAAATAACTACTGCATTATACAGAAAAACCTAAGACTTTTGTATGTATCATCAGAAAAAATATATGTGGATGATCCTTCAGAAGTTTTGCTGCCTTCTTAGCAGTGTTTCTTATACAAATCTTTTTCACTAGGTGAGTGATCTCATAAACTGTGGTGTTTACGTGTTCACTCCACAAATCTTTAGTGCCATCCAAGAGGTATATCTGCGCATGGAGGACAAAGGTTAGTGATTTTGGTGATAGGATGTATTTTTTTTGGTTCATTTTAGGAAGATCACTTGAAGGACTGATTTTCCATGATTAAGATGGGATAGCATATTAATGTTTCATCTATGTATTTAAAATTGCAGCTGATGTGAACCGTGCATCGAGCTTTGAACTCCAATTGGCAACAAGGTTCTAGCTCTATTTGCTTCTCTCTTTTTTGGTATGATGATGAAAGTTTGAATAAACCCTTGTTGAGAAATCAATCATATAGGTCTCTTCCGTCAGATTTTGTAAGATTGAATCAAGATATATTGTCACCTCTAGCCGGAAAGAAGCAACTATATACGTATGAAACTATGGACTTTTGGGAACAGATTAAGACCCTAGGGTAAATTAACATTCGATATCTATCTTCTTTTTTGTCGAGTTGAGAATCGTGGACCAGCTCAAGTAACTCACATTTAACTTGTCAGAATGGCTATCGAGTGTTCTGCTCTATATCTTGCTCAATTCCGAAGTGTACCTCTCCACATCTGCTGGCAAATGAAGATGGTAAAAAGAATGCTACGGTTGTTGGAGATGTCTATATTCATCCATCAGCAAAAGTACATCCAACTGCAAAGGTAATAAAGTGAAATTTACATGCACATGCTTGGGTTTTTAAGTACCTATTATGTGTAGATGAAACTGCAAGGATGCTCAAGTAACTAGGACAGACATTTTTTAGATTAAAAAAAACTTTTCTTCTTTGATATTAAATGTAACAAAAATGTTAACATGCTTTGAGGACAAAAATCTCTTCAGCCACCTTTTCTTGATGATAGTTGAAATAAATGGAAAAAATCACATTTTTTCAATGAAATATCATTGTTATTGTAGATGAAACTGCAAGGATAATCAAGTAACTAGGACAGACATTTTTTAGATTAAAAAAACTGTTCCTCTTTGATATTAAATGTAACAAAAATGTTAACATGCTTTGAGAACATAAAGTCTCTTCAGCCGCCTTTTCATGGTGATAGTCAAAATAACCGGGGAAAAAGTGCATTTTTTAATGAAATATAATTGTTATTGTTATTTTTCGGTGCATTGGCAAACAAATATCTTTTGGGTGTACTTTTATAAATTCTTGCATCAATGAACAGCTTGGACCCAATGTCTAAATATCAGCAAATGTTCGAATAGTTGCTGGTGCCTGACTTGTCTGCTGCATAGTGTTAGATGATGTAGAAATCAAGGTACATTAGTCCATAGAAATTTCGCATGACTGCTTAATTACTGATTTGGAGGCCTTATTTTGTCTTCCACAGGAATATGCTGTTATTATGTATGCTATTGTGGGGTGGAAGATATCTCGAGTACCATATGCATCAGCAATGAGAAATTTGATATTTGTCATGATCTGTACAATATCAGAAATTGCACAAGCAGTGAGAGCAGTTAGATCGTATATGACGAGTCCTGGACGAAAGCATTGGAGTATGGTTAAGGGAATCCTTACATACATTAAGGGTACTTCAAATACTGCATTACAATTTGGAGGATCAGATTTTACGCTCATGGATTATGTCGATTCAAATTATGCAGGTGATCATAATAAGAGAAAATCTACTACTGGTTATGTGTTTACACTTGCAGGGAGAGCAGTAAGTTGAGTTTCAAAACTG
Organism: Primulina huaijiensis; assembly: GCF_012295235.1. Classification (NCBI taxonomy): domain Eukaryota; kingdom Viridiplantae; phylum Streptophyta; class Magnoliopsida; order Lamiales; family Gesneriaceae; genus Primulina; species Primulina huaijiensis. The sequence continues at coordinate 10,114 of NW_027359647.1, read as the reverse complement.
CAAACAGTCGTGGCTTTATCTACAACGGAAGCATAATATATGACAACTATTCAAGCGTGTAAAGAAGCAATATGGATTAAAAGATTATTGGGAGATCAGACACAGACAAGATAAAACTCTTTTGTTTTGTGACAGTCAAAGTATCTTGCACATCGCAAAGAATCCAATCTTTCATTCTATGACTAAACACATTCGAGTTCAGTTTCATTTTGCACGAGAAGTAGTTGATGAATCAAGCGTGGATATGCAAAAGATTCATACAAATGATAACATAGCTGATGTTATGACCAAGCCAGTGAAAACTGATTAGTTTGAGAGTTGTAGAACCTTAAGTGGCTTACAGAAACGTAAGTAGCAAAGAATGACAAGATATAAATGATATATGGAGACGTGTTTTATTCTAAATCAAATCTCAAAGTGGGAAAAATGTCGACATTTAGGTAGAATGATGGGGCAATTTAGGTGGGAATATGAAATGCATTAAATGTATTTCATTCAAGGAGACTGTAATATTAGACTTTGCCATGAGATTTCACACGAGAAGAACTCCTATAAATAGGTTTTCGTTGGTTTTTGCATACCAAAATTTATCCAGCTCTTCTCTCGACCATCTCTTCTTCTTTGAGTGTGTAGTTTTATAATATTTTTGAGATGTTTTGTTACTGTATTAAGAGAGTGTGTTCTCTTTGAAAACAAAGTGAGAGTTTGTAACCTACAAAATATCATAATAAAATTTTTTCATCTTGTTCGTGGTTTTTACCATAATAATTTTTAGGGTTTTCAAGTAAAATCTCGGTATCTAATTTTATCTTTTATTTTCATATTTGTTTCTCAAGATACCGCATCTAGGACCAACAATTTTAAGCGGCAAGAAAAATGTAAAAGTAGTTGAAAATAATCAACTTAATAACATTTGTTTTACGATGAATATGTGATCGCTACCTTTTGTTTAACTAAGTATTGAACATTTACATAGGCCAATAAATTAACTGGTACAAATTAGTTTCAGATCGTGATAATCTAACATACATATAAATATATCATTTTCATTCGTGAATTTTTTTATTTGTCCTTATTAATTTATTTAATTTAATTTAATTTAAGTTAGCAAACAAATTAATAGGTTATCTTAAAAGTTTTTTTTGCAATTCATTATCCATCTTTAATGAATTTGGACATTAATACAAATTCTTCTTTCTTTCCCAACTTTATGCCAAAAAAATTTTTTGATTAAATTTTCTTGTTAATTTAAATTAGCAAATTAAATTAATATGTTTTTTTAGGAGTTTTTTGTAATTCATTGTCCATCTTAAATGGATTGGACATTAATACACATTCCTATTTATTTTTTAAATTTTAGGCCAGAAAAATTATTTATTTACATTTCTTAGTAAAATCTAACATCTAACATACATATAAATATATCACTTCTAATTGTGAATGTTTTAATATACCTTTATTCATTTAATTTAGCAAATTAAATCAATAATTTTTTAATAGATTCTTTTATAATTTATTGTCTATCTTAAATGCCTTTGGATATTAATGCATGTTGAATTTATCAATTTACCCATGATTTTTCTTTGTTGCTGCTAAAATTTGTTACTAAAATTAGTGTATTTCTTCATAATTGTTAATGAATATTTCATATTTATATCTTATATTTTCTTTTATTTTACATATAAATAAGTCACTTTTATAAAAAATTGATTTTAAAATAATAATTTTTTAAT
>NW_027359647.1:0-6379 GCF_012295235.1 Primulina huaijiensis | reverse complement strand
TTTTTTATAAATTTTATATATTTAATTTAAGTTATTTTTACTAATTAATGTCTATAAATTTGTGAAACTCTTGATATTTTTATATAGCTGATAAGAAAAAAACTTCTAATAAAATGTTTAATATTTCAGATATAACTATAAAATAATTTTTTTAGGAACTTAAGAATTTTTTTATGTATTTAAATTAAATTTTTTAATTAATATCAATGAATTTATGAAGCTCTTGATATTTTTATGTAGATGATAAGAAATGCTAAATTTTTGACAAATTCCAATAAATTGATTTAAGTAATAATTAAATAAATAGTTACTCAACAATTTAGTGATTTCACTTATGATTCATTATGTATTATGATAATATTTTAGATAAAAAAATGTTTTTAAAATTAAAGTTTCTATTATTATATATTTTGTTATCAATTTTCAATTGCGTTCTAAACATAATACAAAATATGATTATATTAACATTATTCTATTACGAAATCATCATATATAATATATTATTTGTTATACTGTTTGTTCTTTTCAACCTATTAATTAATTTCTAATTGTATATGATGAAATTACATACATAAAAAACAATTTTTTCTCTTTTCTACATATTAATTAATTTAGCATTATATATGATGAGTTTATATATATATAAGCTATTTTTCACATTTCAAAATAACAAAATTGTTATTTAATATTACTCACTTAATAAATTAACTAAGTTATGTTTACCAATTCATTGTGCATTATTATTATGATTGCAATTTAATGAAGCATAGGTGAGAACATATAGTGGTCACCCTAACAATTAATATTTGTGTTAAATTATTATTAGTAATTAAAACTATTTTGTGTTCGATGAAATTATTTGATTAGTGAGAATAAATTTGATTTAGAAAAATGATTTCTAGAATGTAAAATAACAACTATATCATATTTGTTAGGTGCAATAATTGTTTATGTAAGGTATAAAAATCGAAATGTGACGTTTGAATTGTTTTACGATTTTAAAAGATTTTAGTTAATGTTGCATCGTTACCCTGGTTATAATCTATGGTAAAGCGGCAAATGCATGATCCTACAATTGGTATATATAAGAGTCAAAGTCATGAGATCAATTCTCATATATTGCAATTAGTGTAATTATTGATATTGTTGGAGTGCAATAATTGTCCTTGTTGGATACATCGATCGAATCATGATGATTGAGCTACTATACAGTTTAAAATATTTGAGTTGATGTGTAATATCTATTCTAAAAAAGAAAAAGGTTAAACAAAATTCGCAAGTAGTTAAAAGTTAGCAAAAACACAATTGATATTTAACTTAATAACAAGTTTAGGGGTTTTATTTTAACATCATTATGATAATTTAGTTAATTAAGAGAATCTTATTTGACAGTCACTAGATGCACTCCATTTAAATACATTGTGATTTTGATTTTAGAAAAATTTACTATTCTCTTAATTTTATTTTTATTGTTTTTCATTGTTAATGATATTTAGATGAAAATTATCTTTGTTAATTTGATAGAGCTGTCATTATGTTATAATCATGCAAATTGAAAAATGTTATATAAATAAGTGAATATATTTGATTTATCATTATGATGTATTTTTATTTATTGTGTTTTGATATATTTAGATCAATAAATACTCATAAACAAGATTTTATTTAAACGATTTTAAAAATTATTTAAATCTTGTTAGTATATATTTAATTATTAATCACCCACGTGCATCGCATGTGATCATTCCTAGTAATAATAATAGCATAGTAAAATATTGCAACTGGATTCAACTGGATCAATGGCTAAACACACAAAAGAAACACACACTGATTAGTTCCCTATGTTAGTGCTATCGGTAGGCGTTCTCTGTAGATTAACAAGTGCATAATAAGCTCCATTCGCCCCTATGCTCAGCAACGAAGAGTGTGTCCCCTTTTCCAACACTTTCCCCTTGTCCAAAACAGCAATGCTATCACAATTCTGTATTGTGCTTAGCCTGTGTGCCACCACCACACTAGTCCTCCCCACCATAACTCTCTCCAATGCATCTTGCACCACCTTCTCCGATTGTGTGTCCAACGCGCTGGTAGCCTCGTCCAGCAGCAAGATTGCCGGGTTTTTCAGGATGGCGCGTGCTATGGCAATACGTTGCTTCTGGCCGCCGGATAGTTGCAGCCCTCTGTCGCCGCAGAAGGTTTCGTATCCGTCTTTTAGCCCAGCGATGAAGTCGTGGGCGTTTGCGGCCTTCGCTGCCTCGATGACCTCCACCTCGTCGATGTCTTCCGATGCTCCGTATGTGATGTTTTTCCGTATGGTGCCCGCGAAGAGCGTCGGCTCTTGGCTGACGAGGGCGATGTTATCTCTTAATGACCTTAGGTGGTATGATTTGATGTCTCGGCCATCTATTTTCACGGTACCTTTCAAAGGGTCGTAGAATCTTTCGATCAGGCCTATGATGGTTGATTTTCCACAGCCGCTTTGTCCGACCAACGCTGTTGATTTCCCTGGCTCGATATCAATTGAGAAGCTTTTAAAAATGATCGTGTTAGGTCGTGCAGGGTAAGCGAAATCGACATCTTCTAGCTCAACATGGCCTGTTAGCTTATCAGCCTTGTAACCATCCGGATCTTCAGGTTCAATCAATGAATATCGGTCCAGCACCGCGAAAACTGACCCAACGGCATCAGCGCCTTTCGCGAGATCATTGGTCATCGTTCCAGCATCGGCTATAACACGTCCTGTGCTCACCAAGATCATGAAAGTCTGGAACAATGCTTCTGCGCCAAGGAACCCTTCTGCTAAAAGTTTTCCGCCATACCAAAAATCCAACCCCCAACTGCAAGTCATGAGGCTTTGGGACATCCCGAGCCCGATTCCAGCAAACCATGACTGGCGTAGGCTCTCCTTTTGCGGCCCTTCTTGTGCTTTCTCGAGCATTCGGAGAATTCGAGCCTGGGAGGAAAAGGCTGTCACGGTTCGGAGATTGGAGACGGCTTCTGCTGCCAGCTTGCTACTTTCTTCTTGGGATTTCATGGCCTTTACAGACATGTTTCTGAGCAAGACTCTCTTTAAATAGAAGCAAATTATAATAAAGGGTTGCACGGCAATCATTACTAATGCAAGCTTCCATGCGATGGCAAGTCCCATTGTGCAAGCAATGATCACGGCTGAACAAGTTTGGATCAAAAGAGCCATTCTGTCACCAACTAAAGACCTCACCTACAGATCAAATGGGATACACAAAAGGCTGTAAATTCGGAAAATCAAACTCATATGACGAATTAGCAAGTAAAATAAACATAAAAAAAAAGTACAACTAGTTATCAACTCACCACATTGGCATCTTTGGCTAGTCGAGAGCAAACAGCGCCGGTAGCATTCTCATCTTTATCGAACCACCCGATTTCGAATGTGAGCATCTTTGACAGCATTCTTTCTCTAATCCTCTTGGTCAGATTCTCCCCCATTGCTGCAAAATTATAATGCTGGCAAATATTGATCAAAAGAGAGAAAACAGCAAGCCCCATAAAACTCAAAGCGTATATCTTCGTCTTTTCCTCTATTACGTTATGATCCGGAAGAAAATATACGGATATCATTGATCCCATTTGGAATGCATATAAGGGCTGAATGGCGCCAAACAAGATGGCCCCTATACACCCTAATGTCGCTTGCTTCCACTCTGGCAAATTCATGGCTAGCAATCTTTTAAATGAGGGCGTAGAAAAAACTTGATCAGTAGGAGTGACAAAACCCAAGTCTCCCCCGCGGTTAAGTGCACCAGAATTAGCTGAACTAGACTGGCTAACCATAGTCAGGCTTTGGCTACTCATGCTGTGAACATCAGCGTTGGAGATCGACGCTGATCCAACATGACTTTGATTAGCTTTCACAAGATCTTCGGTTCTGTTGGTTTGTTGGAGACGAACGAGTGTAGTGTATATGCCATTGCGATCTCCGATGAGCTCATCGTGTGAACCGATTTCATGGACATGTCCATTCTGCACAACAGCGATAAGATCAACGTTCCGAATGGTGGAGAGGCGGTGTGCGATTATGATGGTGGTGCGGCCAACTGCGGCCTTGTCGAGTGCCTCTTGGACCACCCTTTCGGATTCGGAGTCGAGAGCACTCGTGGCCTCGTCGAGGAGGAGGATTTTAGGTGCCTTGATGATGGCTCTGGCTATGGCGATTCTCTGTTTCTGCCCTCCGGACATTTGTACTCCTCTCTCGCCAACCTACAATTTCATGTTACAAAATTTCAGCTCTATTAAACAAGGAGCATGTACCCCAGTTTGCTACCCAAAATGATCAAACCGTTTCATTCTTTCTTGATTTCAAATACAAATTATTTAAAATTATCGTCGTCAAAATATTTGTAGAAAAACACCACAATTATTTTGCATACAACACGTGTTACACTAAAATAGTTACTGGATTAAAAAATTGCTTGTTCATGTTTTTTGTGGACTAAGTCCACTAATTTGCATTTTCAACTTCAGTAGTTATTCACCGAAGTATAGACATAGCATAAGATATGAAACTATGAAAGCAATGTCCATTATCACACAAACAATTTTTGGTCGCACTTGGTATTAGTCACGTCAGAACTTCATTGACAATTAATTAAAATCGAAAAAAAATTAAATTATTAGTGAAAAAGTTATACCAAAAAATGTAAATTTTCTTTTTTTATTATTTAAATTCATCGGATGATCTATGATTCTGGCAACAACGTATGCTTAACCAAAGTTATGGTTTTCAATTTATGTTCCCTTCAATGTAAACATCAGACATATTTATTAAACGTATAACATTCAAGTAAATAATCTCCATAACGTGATCAATATAATATTAGTGGAGGCTGACTGTTACCATTATTGCTAAACGGAAAAATTCAGGAAAATCCAAAATTAGTTTGTCTCCAAAATTATTCCAAAAAGACCTACATGTCACTTCGCATGAAAAATTTTCCAATAATGGGTGTGTCGTATCATTTCCATCCCCAATTGTGTAACCAATGCCCCACGATTATGATCTTTTCTTTAAAAATTTTGGATCATAAAAAGAAACACGATCGAGGAGCATCATCATAGTCATGGAAAACAAGATAATATTTACCGTTTTCGGTAAACATAAAAGTTTTGGCGTAGGACAAGTTAGTTTATTTTAGGATAAAAACTCATTATTTTACCGCAATATACATATTTTTATGTAAAAGATTCCCTGCGAACCTGAGTATCATAACCCTGAGGCAGCTGAGTAATGAAGTTATGAGCATTGGAAGCTTTGGCAGCCTCCGCAACCTCCTCCATCGATGCATTCTCCTTCCCAAAAAGTATGTTTTCTTTAATGGTTGTGGCGAAGAGTGCTGGCTCTTGACTAACCAACCCCATTTGTGACCTTAACCACTTGAGTTGCAACTTGTCGATGGCCACACCATCAACTTGAATTTCGCCACTGAGTGGGTCGTAAAATCTTTGCAACAGAGCGATCACTGTCGACTTCCCTGACCCACTCCCTCCAACCAATGCCATCGCCTTCCCCGCCGGGATTTTCAAGTTAAAGTCTTCGAAGATTTTGCTATCCGGTCTCGAGGGGTAAGCGAACGCAACATCCTTGAATTGGACCTCTCCAGACACGTTTTGTAGCACTTGACCTTGCATACTATCCGAGTCTATCTTAGGCACTCGCTGGATGACTGCCCTTATTCGCTCCCCTGCAGCACTTGCCTCGGAAAAATATTTGACATTGGATAAACCTGAACCTAATGATCTGTCCATTGAAATGAAAGAAAATTTAGCTTTCATTCAATAAAACAATTACTGCAAATCCAAAGAACAAGTGTACTCCATTAGTAAAGAGTGAATCCAGTAAGAGGTAAGTTGGCGACGTAAAAAGATTTAAAAATTTTACGTATGACTTTTGAAATTACAAGTTCTTTTCCCTCTTTGGAATTGTTGTATCCGTCCTTATTATGTTATGAATACTCACAGGCCCCCGATAGCAATTGCTGCTCCGACTGCGAAAACGGTGCCACCTTGTGCACCGTGGTACATAACCAATCTGCTGCCATAATAAGCCATGAAAGACCAAATAGCAAACACTACACCATTACTCCCGATAGCCAAACCTTTGGCTAAACCTTGCCTGAGTCCTAATCTCACAGTCCCTTGCAAAGCAGCCGAATACGCGGCAATTGTCTTGCTCTCCCCGACGAACGAATAAACCGTTCGCACAGAAGAAATGGCCTGCTCCACTATCACGCCCGCTTTGTTGTACTCGTCCCTGATTTTTCTCGCAATGCTCGTGAGAGTCCTTCCATACGTCAAACCTGGTATGACGAGCAATATGATGAACGGGAACCCGACGATTGCT
>NW_027359646.1:0-531 GCF_012295235.1 Primulina huaijiensis | reverse complement strand
TAGTAAATGCTGAAAATGAGGTCCTCGGATTCCACTACTGCCGACTCTCGATGGCTCACTGGTCCCCGCCCTCGGTCCCGAACTCATCAGTACCTACAACAATCAAGTCTAGTGAGTCTAAAGACTCAGCATGCATATATCGTAAATAACAAGTAATAATAATAAAATCGCATGCAAGGTGCAAATATCATGTCATGAATAAATGTAATACGTGCATAACTGAACTGAAATCGCATCATGAATATTTAATATTACGTGCATAACTGAACTGAACTGAACTGAAAGTAGTAAGTGTAATGTTTGCTCCGTAGAGCCCAGTCGTAAAATAACGTGTAATAATTTTCTGTTGAGATTATGTTATACGCAAGTGACCCCTGAACTGCACTGAACTGAACTGACCGGTAACTGACGACCAGGTGAAATAATGTACGTCTGATCAGACTAATGCCACAGTATACTGGGTGGGACTGGTAAGTAGCCACCGGAATGAACTGAACTGAACCGGTAAGTGACTACCGGGTGAAGTAATAA
>NW_027359645.1:0-2007 GCF_012295235.1 Primulina huaijiensis | reverse complement strand
ATAAACCGATGGAGAAGAAAGAAGAAGGGTGGAAATGAGTAGAAGGGCCGAAAATCAAGTATTAAAAGACTCCAATACATCCAGAAACGTGTTTTAAAAACACACTTTCCGCACAACTAGTGCCGCGGTGCTACTTAATTGGCGTCGCAGCGCCTCGGCCACGCGGCGCTGTCTCCTGCACCAAACATGGCAGCGCCCAGCCAGCGCCTAGGCGCTGTCTCCTGCACCAAACATGCCTTCCAAAACATTATAAATCCAATCTTTATCCAAAGCATTCAATACAAATAAAACTATCCCCCCAATACATCCTCAATTCATCCAATAAACCATCACAACAAGAACTATCCATTTCCATAGCCAACACCAACATAAACATAACTCCAAACAATAATCATAAACCATAACCATAAACAATAACCATATTAAATCATCCCAATATACCTATCGATAACCAATAACCATCAAAATATCTATAACCATGCCTCATCACAATAAATCATGAATTACACCATAAACTATAACATGACAAAAGGTTGGGATATTTACAAGTGCTCAAAAAAATATATTTTGATTGTCAAAATAAAATAAAAAATTTAAAACTTCCGCTGCATTTGGGCACGAGAAAACCGAGATCCAACAGAGACATGGTAAAAGCTCGGATTGATATTGACATTTATTTTCTATTTTTAGAATTTGAATATTTCTAACACTAAACATGAAACCTCACCTAATGTTTACCCTTCTTGTACCTTTTCTTTGCTGGATTTTTTCCTTCTCGGTAGTTTCGTAGCAGGTTTTATCGGACGTTTACTAGAAGCAAAAGGAACCGCTATAGTGACCACCGGTCGAAATCTCGTACTTTTTACTGTTCTGATCATAGTCCGCTTCTTCTATCCGGGATATGGTCTATAGTGGGAAATGGTTTCCATACCAGTGAAAGTGCCAAGGCTTACTACCAAGCATGAGTCAATAGCTCAACGAAAAAGAAGTAGAACAAATGAGTCTTCTGGGCTGCACTTCTGGAAAGGAGAAGGGGCCGTTTGTTTGTGATACCCCGNCCCGAGCGGCCAAATCTTACCGCCCGAGCGCCAAACATACTGTCCAGGACGTGAACTCCAGAAGCAGCGGCGCCCGAGCGGTAAAATATTACCGCCCGAGCGCGATCTGTCCAGAAGACTCCGCGCCCGAGCGGTTGAATCTCGCGCTCGAGCGCGCCTTGTTCCGAGAAACATTATCTTTTCCTATTTTAGAGTTTTAATTAGTTAGGTAACTAGATTTATCATATCTTTTGATTTGTAGTCAATATATGGACGAAAAATTGAACACTTTTCAGATTATCATTGATATTTTATAAAAGTTTTTGAGTTTTCTCTCAACTTTTTCAAAGCTTTAGCTTTGTAAACAAAAATCAAACTTATCAAAGTTTTAACTTTGTGGCGTTTGTCGATCGTGCTTGTGCGGATTGTCTTAGACTTGTTCTTTGAAGGTTCGTCATAATTTTCGATTGTTTATTTCGTGATTATTTGTTGCTAAACTCTTCATAGTTTAGAGGTGAAAATTACAACACACACACTTGATTCAAAAGATCGGGACAACACGAATTCCTTGTTCGATATTAAATTGAGGGCGCGATTCCTATTTAATCGTGTTTGCTTTTATTCGTACGTGGATTCACATCATTTGGTATCAGAGCTTAGGTTCATTGAATTCAAGTAAGTTTATCATTCAGATATAATTATTCTTTAGTTCCGCTTTCAGATCTGATTTGTTCTATTATTCTTCGTAGTTCGTGAATCTGTGATACAAGAAACTTCTTGTCTTAATTTTCTCTGAATTTTTGGAATTTTCAAAAAAAAAAATACCAAAAATCCGAAAATTTGCCAATATTTCTTTTTGATATTTTGTTCTATTCCTTTTTGTGAGTCTTATAGAAGTGTCTCACACAGTCAAAAAAAATAAAATAAAATATCTATATTCAACTTGCTTGTCTACGCAGTCCACGTGAGT
>NW_027359644.1:0-253 GCF_012295235.1 Primulina huaijiensis | reverse complement strand
ATTTTACGTTTTTGCTGTAAATTCAAATACTGCGATTTTTTGGTCGCTTTTATGGAAACACTTTCAACGCAAAATTGTATAACTTTTTGATACCTTCAATTTGATCTAAAATTAGAGTTATTTGGATAAAAATTGAGTGAGTTATGGTGTTTTTCGTGGGACTGCTCAAACAGCGTTTTCAGAAAATTATGATGTTGATGCGTTCTTAAAGTTTAATGGTTGCAGGCTTCGTTGGGGATCGTCGGGTGATCGT
>NW_027359643.1:0-787 GCF_012295235.1 Primulina huaijiensis | reverse complement strand
AAATAATATCATAAACAATAAAATTCTAAAAGGTTGGGATATTACGATCTCCCTTCCTTATAAAAATTTCGTCCCCGAAATTTGCTTAACGTCGAATAAATTCGGATAACGATGTTTCATCTCCTCTTTCGGTTCTCACGTGGCCTCTTCAATCACATGATTTCTCCAAAGAACTTTGACAATACCAATCTCTTTGTTCCTTAATACTTTAACCTTGCGATCAAGAATTTGAACCGGCATTTACTCGTAGCTTAAGTTGGGCAAAAGATCCAATGATTCGTCCCGAAGAACATGAGATGGATTAGAAAGGTACTTACGAAGCATAGGAACATGAAATACATTGTGAACTCGATTCAAGTCTGGTGGCAATGCAAGAGGATAGGCTCGGTCTCTAATCTTGTCAAGAATCTAAAAAGGCCCAATGTATCGAGGACTTAGTTTATCTTTCTTGCCAAATCGTATAACTCCTTTGAGATGAGCTATTTTGATAAATACACGATCACCAACCTCGAATACTAAAGGTCGTCGTCGAACATCAGCATAACTCTTCTGTCGAGACTGAGCGGTCCTCATTCTTTCTTGGATCAATGCCACAACATCTGCTGTCTGTTGAACCAACTCCGAGCCCAACATCTTTCTTTCACCTACCTCTTACCAATACAAAGGAGAACCGCACTTTCTTCCATATAAAGCCTCGTAGGGTGCTATTCCAATTGAAGACTGGTAGCTGTTATTTCGTTCTTTTGCAGATCAAGTAACAACGGTTTCTGAATCATGAACCCAATAA
>NW_027359642.1:0-962 GCF_012295235.1 Primulina huaijiensis | reverse complement strand
GTTGAATTATTATTTGTAGACCTGTAAATTCTATGTTTTTTTTTTTCTATTTTTGTATTTTTTTACTCGAGTTTATCATATTTTCCGATCAAAAAAAGACCAAAATTGAAAAAAAAAACATACAAGTTAAATAACCAAAAATGAATAATATACAAGACTAAAATGAAAATTCACAGTAATATGAATAAAAATGGAAAAAACATACAAATTATAAGACTACAAATATAAATTCACCGTAACAGAACTAAAAATAAAAAAATACGAATTACATAACAAAACATGTAATTTAATTTTATTAATAGTATATGGTTTTGCAGAACTAGAATAGGCTTTCTTTCTTGTATGGAGGAAAATACTTTGATAATAAGTCTAAGACCTCTTTTCGTACGGTTAGGTTAAGACTTGTGTACGTAACCTGTATTTTTTTGATTTTTCGTCTCTTATTTCTAATTACGTGAATCTTCACAGAAAAATTAAACCAATTTGTTCAATACTTTTCTTAGATTACACTTGATCAAATTTCTTGTCATGTTATGCAATTCGGATATTTTAGATATTCCACGACACTTATTGATACCCCTGTAAGAGCCCGGGTCATCCATGACCCGGGATATCAGATGGATTCCCAAATCAGGGTCAATCTGCAGGATGGATTCTTCTGAAGCCGGCCAGGTGCAAGCCCGGGCTCTACTCCCTGGGCAACCAGACGCCCGGGCTCTTATATAAGCCCCCGGTAGGCATTCTAACCGGGTCACCTCGATATGAGCACCGCACTCGAGTACACTAGCAGAATTGGATGTGGGCTACCGTCCTATCTCTGACACTAATCCAAGTGGTTGACAAAGTCAGACAGGCGGGATGTGACTAGCGTATGATTTGAAATGTCAGAATGTATCCGTCCTACTATAATTAGTAGATAGCACGAAGAACGAGGTCATCATTACTTCTCCTACTATAAATAC
>NW_027359641.1:0-6528 GCF_012295235.1 Primulina huaijiensis | reverse complement strand
AGCGGAAGCGGCATCAGGCCCAGTCCAGTGCACAGCCACAGAAGATAGAGTACACGGGACCACCGAGGCAGCAGAGGCCCCAGGGGTAGGGTAGGAGGCAGCAGCAGCAGCAGAGACATCCTCTGGCGCCAGGAGGGACACAAAGCAGCGGACTGCTCTAAGAACAAAGGCCCCACTATCGGCAGAGCATATGTGATGCATGCTGAGGAGGCTGAGGCAGCACCAAACTCGACATTGATTACTGGTAACTCTTTTGGTTTAAGTTTTTAATTTACTGTTCAATTGCATGGATTTTATGCTTGTATGAGGATTTAATTGTTGGATTTATAACTTGTAAAGATTTAAGATGCATGTTCTACTCGGTTGGGATTAAGAATTGTATTGTTTGATCAGAAGATTTGTAAGAATCCAAAGGTACTAATTGGTAAGTTAAGGTTTAAAATGCGAATTACGAACGGTTGGGGATTGATATTTGGGATTATTCAGTGTTTATTCGAGAATTTTTGGAATTAATTGACGATAAGAAATCCCTTAAGTTCAACTCTACAAGATTTGATCGTATGTTCTGTCGCAGGGAGGATACTTATTGCAGGAATAGCCACGCATGCGTTGCTAGATTCAGGGTTTACGCATTCGTTCATATCCGAATCTTTCGTGAAGCGACTAAGGATCATACCAGTAGCGATGGATTTGGGTTTCAAAGTATCGATCACATCCGGGGACCAGATGTTCACACCTCGGATAGTGAGAGGATTGGAGCTCAGATTGCAGCAGAAAACAGTACAGGCAGATCTAATAGTACTACCGCTGCCGGAGTTTGATATCATCTTGGGCATGGACCGGCTCTCTTCTCATGGAGCAGTCATAGATTTTCGACAGAGGCCGGTGTCTGTCAGACCTCCCAGTGGGAAGCCGTTTGTATTTGAAGCAGCGAGACATCAGCAGTTCCCACACGTCATTTCCTGCATGTGTGCAAGAAACTTATTAAGAGAGGCTGCCAGGCGTTCTAAGCCAGCATCGTATCAGTGGCAGAGCCAGTCAGTCAGAGGCTTCTCCAGTGTGTTCCCTGGCGATGTTTCACGCATTCCACCAGAAAGAGAGGTGAAGTTCTCTATTGAGCTCATACTAGTGACAATGCCGATATCTAAGGCACCTTATTGATTAGCGCCCGCAGAAATGAAGGAGCTCAAGGATCAGATTCAGGATCTGCTGGATAAGGGTTTCATTCGCATTAGTTTTTCTCCTTGGGGCGCACCAGTTTTTTTTGTGAAGAAAAAGGATGGCAGCATGCATCTGTGCATTGACTACCGAGAGCTGAACAGGGTTACATTGAAGAATAAGTATCCATTACCTAGGATCGAAGACTTATTTGACCAGCTTCAGAGAGCGGGAGCCTCAGTGTTCTCCAAGATAGACCTTCGATCTGGATACCATCAGCTGAAAGTGAGAGAGTCAGATGTGCATAAGACAGCTTTCTGGACGTGTTATGAGCACTATGAGTTCTTGGTGTTTCCCTTCGGTTTGACTAACGCGCCAGCGATCTTCATGGATCTCATGAATCGAGTGTTTCAGCCATTCTTAGTCAGTTCGTCATAGTCTTCATTGACGATATTTTGATCTATTCGAAGAACAGGGAGGAGCACAGTCGGCATCTCAGGACAGTATTGCAGACACTACAGGATAGACGACTTTATGTCAAGTTCAGCAAGTGTGAGTTCTGGCTCGACAGAGTGGCATTTTTGGGCCACATTATATCTCAGGATGGCATAGAGGTCGACCCCAGCAAGGTAGAGGCAGTCATAAATTGGCCAGTTCTGAAGAGCATAACAGTGATCCGCAGTTTCTTGGGATTGGCAGGTTATTACAGGAAGTTTATCCAGAGCTTCTCTTCTATTGCGGTGCTTATGACCGCTCTGACGAAGAAGAATGCCAAGTTTTTTTGGGGACCAGAGTGTCAAGAGAGCTTTGACAGACTGAAGCAGGCCTTGACCACCGCACCAGTGCTAGCTATTCCATCAGGGCAGGGAGAGTTTGTGATATATACAGATGCATCGAAGCTTGGTTTGGGCGCGGTTCTGATGCCGCAGGACAAAGTGATAGCCTATGCGTCCAGACAGCTGAAGGTTCATGAGAAGAATAATCCGACTCATGACCTAGAGCTAGCAGCAGTGGTATTTGCCCTGAAGATCTGGAGATACTGTCTGTATGGGGAGAAGTGCAGGATTTTCACAGATCATAAAAGCCTGAAGAACTTCTTCACACAGAAGGAACTGAACAAGCGACAGAGGAGATGGCTCGAGCTAGTGAACGATTATGATTGTGACATTAGCTACCATCCGGGTAAGGCGAATGTACTTGCAGACGCTCTGAGTAGGAAGCACGCAGTGATTGCACATCTGTCAGTGCAGAGACCGTTACAAGCTGAGATGCAGAGATTTGAGCTTGCAGTTTATGCCAGGGGCGAGGCCCCGAATCTTGCTACTCCGACAGTACAGCCGACTCTGAGAGACAGACTACGAGCGGGGCAGACTTCGGATGAGCAATTACAGAAGTGGAGACAGAGGGACGAGGCTAAGGGCCAGAGACGGTATGAAGCTGTGGACGGCATAGTCAGATATAGGGACCGCCTATGGGTTCCTGACAGTGATTCCCTCCGAGCAGATATCTTGAGTGAGGCCCACAGCACACCGTACTCCGTCCATCCAGGGAGTACGAAGATGTATAAGGATTTACAGACTCTTTATTGGTGGCCGGGCATGAAACGAGATATTCTGAGATTCGTCTCCGAGTGTTTGACTTGTCAGCAGGTTAAGGCAGAACGTCATAGACCTGCAGGGAAGCTGAGACCACTCCCTATTCCCGAGTTGAAATGGGAGAATATTACTATGGATTTTGTGACAGGGCTTCTGAGTACTACTAGGGGATATAATGCCATTTGGGTGATTGTTGATCGGCTCACTAAGTCAGCCCATTTCTTACCAATCAGGAAGACATTCACTATGACTCAGTACGCAGAGCTGTACATCAGAGAGATAGTCAGACTGCATGAGATCCCAGTGTCCATCGTGTCAGATAGAGATCCGAGATTCACGTCTGCGTTCTGGAAGAGTCTTCACTAGGCTTTGGGTACGAAGCTACTGTTCAGTACCACCTTTCATCCTCAGACACACGGTGAGTCAGAGAGGGTGATTCAGATTCTGGAGGACCTACTCCGAGCATGCATGATCGACTTCCAGGGCAGCTGGGAGCCGAAGTTACCTCTTGTGGACTTCACATACAACAACAGTTATCAGGCATCGATAGGTATGGCTCCATACGAGGCTCTGTACGGGAGGAAGTGTAGGTCGCCAGTATATTGGGATGAGGTAGGCGAGCGAGCAGAGTTGGGTCCGGATATTGTCAGACAGACAGCATATCTAGTGGCCAGGATTGGAGAAGGATGAGGACAACGCAGAGCCGTTAGAAGAGTTATGCTGATCAGAGACGGCGAGATCTGGAGTTCGCAGTAGGGGATCATGTTTTTGTGAATGTCGCACATATGAAGGGTGTGATGAGGTTCGGGAAGAAGGGCAAGCTTAGCCCTAGTGGCCATGATTGGAGAAGGATGAGGACAACGCAGAGCCGTTAGAAGAGTTATGCTGATCAGAGACGGCGAGATCTGGAGTTCGCAGTAGGGGATCATGTTTTTGTGAATGTCGCACCTATGAAGGGTGTGATGAGGTTCAGGAAGAAGGGCAAGCTTAGCCCTAGATTCATCAGACCATTTGAGATCCTAGAGAGAATCGGGACACTCGCATACAGAGTTGCTTTACCGCCGAATTTGGCGGGAGTTCATAATGTTTTCAACGTCTCTATGCTGCGTAAGCACATGTCGAACCCTTCATATGCGCTTAACTATGAGCCACTTCAGCTGACACCGCACTTACNAAGAGTTATTCGGTACGTTCTAATTTCACGGACGAAATTTTGTTTAAAGGGGGGAGAGTTGAAAGGTCCAAGAATTTAATTCGCGTAACCTAAGTGCATGCAATCTATGATTTTTATTTTTAATTATATGTTTAATTATTTATATGCAATTTATGCATAATTCATGCATGATAGGATTTAATCCCTGAAATTTTAAAAGGTCACGTATTATGGTTTCTAAGTGCATTTCACGTTTGAGCGAGGATCGGAGACCTGAGAATGTTCAGGAAAATCATTTTTTTTACACGAGTTATTTTTATAAACTAATTTAAAGCATTCTTAGAGTATTTGTCAAAAAATGGGAATTTTTGGGTATTTTTAACCGCAGGATTTTTATTGTTACGGTACACAAATTTTATCAAATCGAAGGACTTTTTAATGGTTCGGCTAATATTTTCAAAATCCTTTCAACACGAAATATTTTTCGGGAGTACGTTTGGATTTAATGGGCCTACTTTTAAGCTTTTGGGCTTAAAACCCTTTTCAAGCCCTTAATTATTATATTAAGGCCCATTAATCATTTAATTAACCAACTAATTATTTTAAAATAAACTTTAAACATCCCGTAACCCATGCTACCGATATACGTTTCCTCTCCATTCAAATTCCCTCTCCAATTGGTTTTAACACCCAACCAGTGGACACCATTCAGGATTGCCAGCTCTCCTCTCGGTTTTCAACACACCAACAGCTAAAAGAATCGGTGGTTCACTTGTTTTTGCAAAGAAAGCTCCATCCGGGTTTCCTCTTATCGTTCTTGCGCTCCAAACATCATAAGGCACGTTATGTACTTTCATTTCTGCATCATGCACGCCATATACTGTTGATGTGTGTACCATAGTTGTTAAAGATCAGATCATACACGTTCGAAATGTGATGCACGGTTTTTGCATGAAAGTTGAACATATTTTTTTTTGGTTTGGAAACTCACGTGTTTTTTTTTCTTTCTGGATTTTGTGCAAGGGGCTGTGATCCTTGTGTGTTTAGGGACTACTGGTGGTGGCGAGAAGTTGGCTTGGGGTTTCGTTGGTTGTGGGATGTTGCTTGGGAGAGGCCGAGTCGAAGGTGCTGTGAGGTAGTCTCGGCTGGTTTTCTTCGCAAGGTAGTGCAGCAGCCATTTGTGTGGGTTGGTATAGTTTAGAGGGGTTATTAAGGGGCCTAATGGTGAGTCGTAAGGTGGGACAAGTGGTTAAATTATAGGGGACCGAATGGTTGTGAGTTTTTGGGGAGATTAGTGTGCATGAGGTGGTGAAACATGAGAGGACCGAGAGTTTACCAAGTTTTGGGAATTTCCACCGTGGGTTTATGGGCCTAATGATATTGTTTTAGGTACTATTTAGTGTTTTTAAGATACGGCAAAAGTTGTAGAAGAGTTGGGTAAATTTTGGATTTTTTCGGATTAAAAACCGGAACACTGATCCGAGTTTTAAAACGAATTAGATAAGCTGTGATTTTGCCTCGAGTTTACGTCTAGGACAAATTTTTAAAATGTTTTGGGACATTTGTGGGAGTTTGTTAAGTTTCGAGTCAATTTTAGAGGTGCAGGGTTGAAACGATAATTTTTGGGTTTCCAAGGGCAAAATGGTCATTTTGCGCCCGAGGTGAGATTTTTGTCCTGGCAGCGTCCTGAGCACAAATTCATGATATTTTAAATGTCTATGCATCACGTTTACTATTTTACGTATTTATGATAAATATGTTGCATGCTTGGTTTAAAGGAAAAGTTACGCATATGCATGTTTTTATTAAGTGATGAAAATGATGATAGTTTTGAAAGATGAGATTTGGTTGTGACTGACGATGTATATGTATACGATGACAATGATATATTATGAGCTGAGGCCCGGGCTCTGTGGGCGGGTAATGTTGTCGCTGATGTCCCCCGCCACCGGGTACCACGGTTTTTATAGATGGATCCATCGATAGAGCTGATACGTAAGTCACAACTAATGAACTGAATTCAATTAAACGAAAATATTTATGTTTATGATGACACGATGAGCTGTTTTGACACGTATATGATGATATGGGATGACATGATATGAGATGACATGAGTTGACACGACATGATTTTACACGACACATTTACGTTATGCTTTTAAGTTCATGAAGGATATGTTGAGTATGATATTTTTCACTACTGTGTGCTATGTATATGTACTTGTTATTAACGGTAAAAGTGTGTTGAGTCTTTAGACTCAATAGGCGTGTGTGATGCAGGTGAGCTTGTTATTGAGAGGACTGGAGGGGCTGAACACTGAGTAGACAGACCTGGTGGGGTGACACGACCCGAGGACTACATGTTTTCCCCATTTTGTTTTTATGAGATTTGAGATGATATGAACATTTTTATACGCTAGTTTTGATACGCTGATGATTTTCACAATTTTTACTCGTTTATGTTTACGCACTATTTTTATTGTCAAATACTTAAGATCATTTTTAAATGTTATTTCGAAAATGCGAGCTTTTATTTAAAAAAAAAAATCTGTTCTTTTAAAATTAGTAGAGGTTACATTTTCATGGATGACCCAAATAAGAGATCCGTCTCATAAAATACGA
>NW_027359640.1:0-1914 GCF_012295235.1 Primulina huaijiensis | reverse complement strand
TATTCATAACTTGATTGGACCTTGGCTTAAAGGAATATTTCGGCCGAACAAAGTTACCTACAAGCGTAAAACGGTCGGTATTTCTCAAAAATCTTGCGGTAGGCTTTTTTGATCAGAAATAGGAGCCCTAGACGTTTACAGACATGGCATCGACGGAAAAACGATGCCTGTACGAAGTCCTTGGATTGAGCCGCGACTGCACTGCCGACGAAATTCGGTCGGCTTATAAGCGGCTCGCTCTTCAGCGTCACCCAGATAAGCTGGTCCAGAGTGGCGTCTCCGAAGCCGACGCCACCGCCGCCTTCCAGGAACTTGTCAATGCCTACGAGGTACTCTCCGACGCTCGGGAGCGCGCTTGGTACGATTCCCACCGTACACAAATCCTATTCTCCACCAGTTCCTCGTCCAACGGGGCGTCCAATTTAGTCCCCGACTTGTTTCCTTTCTTCTCGAATTCGGTATATTCTGGCTACACGCATTCGGGGAAGGGTTTTTATAAGGTGTATGGAGATTTGTTCGAGAGAATATATGGGAGTGAATTGGGTTTTGCGAAGAAATTGGGATTGGATTTTCCCAAGGAAGCTCCTGTTTTGGGCAATTTGGAGAGTCCTTATGCACAGGCATGATTTTTTTCTGCCCTGCTTCTTTTTTAAATTAATACCTGTTGCCGCAAGTTTTTTTTTTAGACATGACCATGGAATTTCTGGATTAAGTATCATGTCGAATTAAATGGAAGTTATGTTCTATTGAATCTTTGAGTTACTCGATGATTCCAAAGATTGGTGGCAATAAATTTTTTTGGATGACTTGGAAAAACATATGTGCTGCTATATCTATATTACAAATGTATCATTTTAATGTCCCTATAAACTCTTGTCTTGTATGTTTTCATTTCAATCGCTTTAAATACTTACTAATTCGTATAATTTTAATTAGAAGACTAGTGGCACTGACACAGTTGGCAGGGATATGATCTGGGTATGAAAGCCTCTGTCCCATAAAAGTTTTTAAAGTTGTTTACTTGCACACAATTTGTGGAAATTGAGCCCAAGACTTGACCAATGTGATGTTTCCGCTGGTGTGTCATCTCATTGTGGCTTCTTGAATCTTATTCGTTAGTGTAATGTGTATGGTGAGTTTGTCTTGGGTTGGGTTTTAGATGTCACAATGTCGAGGAAAGTGGTCTGCTATTTCTCAAACCTGAATTTGGCAAAGGCAGTTTATGTAACATGACAATTGATTAATGCCTAGAGATTATATGGTAGACTATAGCAGGTCTGCAGGTGTGGTGAAAAATTGTTAAAGATGCTAATTTTTAGTTTTTACTATCCTTGGTCTGCATAAAATTTCCATCATTTTTACGATATTATTTATGATGGCAATTCAGTATCCTTACGTTCATGTTTGTAATTGGATGGGATGAAAATTGTGAAGTTAAAATATTTTATTGTCTCATAAACTTTGTTGATTTTCAGTGAGTTACAAATTTAACTGGAAAAATTAATTGGATCTTTTTTGGACTCTGTCTAATTAATTGACAATGTACTTCTAGCAATCAATTTCTGTTTCTATTTTGAGGGAGTATATATTCAATTTTTCTTGATGACGGAATCTACATTTTGTAGCTAAATATTCGTACTCACATATTTTCATTATATGTCATGTCTATTTAATATCTATTGTAAGATTCACTATTAATGTTTTACCTTTCATACGCAGGTTACCGCCTTTTATAATTATTGGCTAGGATTTGTTACATCGATGGATTTCTGTTGGGTGGATCAGTATGATGTGATGGCGGGTCCAAACAGGAAGTCAAGGAGGCTAATGGAGGAGGAGAATAAAAAGTTGAGGAAAAAGGCACGGCGGGAGTTTAATGAGACGGTTAGGGGACTGGCAGAGTTTGTGAAGAAG
>NW_027359639.1:0-280 GCF_012295235.1 Primulina huaijiensis | reverse complement strand
TAATGGTGCAACTCAAATCTTTTAAACCATACAACAGCTCAAGCATCACGGTTCGATTGCTCTACCAAGCAAGGACAATTATTACACCCCAACAATCTCCCTCCCAATAATTGCACTCTTTGCAATCAATGAGAATCAAACTCGTGATCTTGGCTCTGATACCAATTGTAGGATCGAGCGCTTGCCGCTTTACCAAAACCTATAGCTGGTGGTAATGGTACAACTCAAATCTTTTAACCGCACAACAGCTCAAACACCACGGTTCGATCGCTCTACCAAG
>NW_027359638.1:0-7439 GCF_012295235.1 Primulina huaijiensis | reverse complement strand
GAAAGAACGTATTATTTTTTTTTAAAAACATAAAATGAAATCCATATAATAATAATAATAAATAAATAAATAAATAGAATGTTCAATTAATATTAATTATTATTTTTTTATATAGTTCTGTAGCTCTATTTATTGCTTGGGGAACGAGTCAAGAAGTCAAAGTTGTGGGCATTTGCAACTTCTCAGAAGCATATAAACTCAGACATCAAAATAATTTCGTTCAACTTGAAATTTATAAGCCGCCCTTGAATCCCAAACACAGACACCTATATATAAAAATCCAACCATCCTCCATAATCAAACCCAGAGAAAAATCATCTGACATTGTAAACTCATTCTTTCATTCAAAAAAAATTTATATATATATATATAGAGAGAGAGAGAGAGAGAGAGAGAGAGAGAGAGAAAGAGAGAATTTTTGTTGCTTAGAAAGGGGTTACAAAGAAATGGATCCTGGTGATCTTTACAAAGCAAGTAGTAGCTTAAGAGCAAGCGGGAGACAGGGCTCAAGCTTCAGGGTTAACAGCTCGAATCTATGGAGAAACACAGGGATTGAAGTTTTCTCGCGTTCTTCTCGTGAAGAAGACGACGAGGAAGCTTTAAAATGGGCTGCACTTGAGAAGCTGCCTACTTTTGATCGTTTGAGAAAAGGGCTCCTGTTTGGATCAAAGGGTGCAAATGAGATTGATGTTCAAAATCTTGGATTTGCTGATAAGAGGAATTTGGTTGATAGGCTGGTTAATACTGTGGATGAAGATAACGAGAAGTTCCTGCTTAAGCTACGGAACAGAATCGACAGGGTTGGGATTGATTTGCCTACAATCGAAGTGAGATATGAGAATTTGACTATTGATGCAGAAGCCTACAGTCAGGGCAGATCTCTGCCTACTGTTCTCAACTTCAATATCAACATCATCGAGGTAAAAAAAAATTTAAAAAATTGTTCAAGATTTGTTTCTTGATGAAGAGGAATCCTCAATCTAAAAGTTATAATTCCATTTTTAAAGGGACTTTTGAATACTCTCCATTTGCTTCCGAGTGGAAAGAGGCCTTTTACTATCCTCAAGGATGTCAGTGGAGTCATCAAACCATGCAGAATGACACTTTTATTAGGTCCTCCAAGTTCAGGGAAGACATCCCTTCTACTCGCTTTGGCAGGAAAGCTAGATCCAACTCTAAACGTAAGGATCGAATAGATTTTTATTTAATTCACAATTTGTTTCTCTGGAAAAATGGTTGTCTGAAACTGAAATTTTTCGTTCCCAGGTTTCAGGAAGGGTGAGTTTCAATGGACATACACTGAATGAATTTGTACCGCAAAGAACTGCAGCTTATATCAGTCAGCATGATTTGCATATCGGAGAGATGACTGTCAGAGAGACCTTATCGTTTTCCGCTAGGTGTCAGGGTGTTGGTGATCGATACGGTTCGTGTGTGTGTATATATATATGTGTGTGTGTGTGTGTAATTCTAAAATTTTAATTATTGGGGTTATTATTGAAATTGTTGCATGATTTATGGGAACAGAGATGCTGGCTGAATTGTCAAGTAGAGAGAAAGCAGCGAATATTATACCAGATTCTGATATTGACATTTTTATGAAAGTAAAAAAAATATATAATAGAAATTTTTTAAAAAAATATTTCTAGTTGTTTTATGACGTCATGGCGGGTTACTTTTCCTGTTAATTTAAATTTGATTTTTGATTTACTTATTAATTTAATGAATTTATTGACGATATGATACTTTTTAAGAAAGTGATCATTATTGATATTTTATGATTCATTTCCATATTGACTTGATAAGTGTGGAATCAAGATTTGATGAAATGGAAATTGACCATTATTGATATTTTATGATTCATTTCCATATTGACTTGATAAGTGTGGAGTCAAGATTTGATGAAATGGAAATCACTATATATATATATATATATATATATATATAAAAGAGGATACTTGTTTTGAAATATGATATTTCAATAGTATGATTTCCAGTTAAATGATTATTGATTATTATGTGAATTTTCGATATTTTAGAATAAATATTTTAATGTAAAACTAATTTTGATAACTTTCCTTTTACATTAGCAAAGTAATTCCGATAAGAAATTGAAAAAACGAAATTAAATAATATCTGATCATTTGATTTGACTGAATTTTTTTTATATAAATATTGATGTAGGCAGCAGCCACAGAAGGGGATGAGGCGAATGTTGTCACGGATTACGTTCTTAAGGTACAAATCAGTAGCTTGAAACGTCCATCACATTTTCTTGAAAATAACATTTAATGAATACATCACAAATCTGACCACTTGAACCTCCATGCAGGTTTTGGGGCTGGATGTTTGTGCTGATACCATGGTCGGAGACGATATGATCCGGGGTATCTCCGGAGGACAAAGAAAGCGTGTCACCACTGGTAACCAAACTATATATATAGGCAACAAAGAAGAAATTTTATATGCAATGTATGTAGATGCTGAAGTTTTGTTTGCAAATTCTACAACAGGTGAAATGTTGGTTGGACCAGCAAAGGCACTCTTCATGGATGAGATATCCACTGGATTGGATAGCTCTACGACTTACCAAATCATCAACATGCTTCGACAATATGTCCACATTATGAAGGGAACTGCTTTCATCTCCCTCTTGCAGCCGGCACCCGAGACATACGATCTGTTCGACGATATTGTGCTCTTGTCAGATGGCCAGATTGTTTATCATGGTCCTCGAGAAAATGTTGTCGGTTTCTTCGAATCAATGGGTTTCAAATGCCCAAAAAGGAAAGGAGTGGCTGATTTCTTGCAAGAAGTGAGCAAAAGAAATTATTAAAACTTACAATCCTTTGAGCTTTTACACTTTCATTGGTTCTAATGAGATTGATTTCGATATTCAGGTGACATCAAAGAAAGATCAAAGACAATATTGGGCACGTACGGATGAGCCTTACAGGTTTGTCACGGTTAGTGAGTTTGCAGAGGCGTTTCAATCTTATACCGATGGACGGAAACTCGGGGATGAGCTTGCTATTCCATATGATAAGAGCCAAAGCCATCCTGCTGCTCTGACAACAAAAAAATTCGGTGTTGGACAGAAAGAACTTCTGAAAGCCTGCACTGACAGAGAATCCTTGTTGATGAAAAGAAATTCGTTTGTTTACTACTTCAAGCTCTTCCAGGCATGCATTCACACACTTGAAATCCTGAACTGTTCATCTTACACCTTAAATTGAATTCAGTCACTGAAAGTAAGTTCCATATAATTTCTTGCAGCTTATTACGATGACACTGATTGCCACAACAGTCTTCTTCCGTGTCAAGATGCACAAAGATGATTTGGCTGATGGTTCAATATTTGTTGGCGCCCTATTTTATGCGATCATTCTGGCCTTGTTCAATGGATTGTCAGAGCTTGCTATGACAATTTACAAGCTTCCTGTTTTCTACAAGCATAGGGATATGTTTTTCTTCCCCCCATGGGCCTATGCTCTTCCATCATGGGTCCTGAAAATTCCAATCAGCTTCCTAGAAGTTGCATTATGGACCTTTTTCTCGTACTATGTGATTGGATTTGATCCTAATGTAGGAAGGTAAGAATCAAACAGCAGTGCCTCAAACTAACTTATTCATCGCTTCTTCAAACAAATACTAATCAATAATCATCGTTGCAGATTGTTTAAGCAATACCTATTGCTCCTACTTCTAAACCAGACAGCTGGGGCATTATTCAGACTTATTGGGGCATTGGGCAGGACCATGATCATTGCGAACACATTTGGCCTGTTTGCCCTGCTCATGCTTTTTGCACTGGGTGGATTTGTCCTATCACGAAGTATGAAATAGCGATAAGATGCTCAAATATATATCGCACTAAAACGATGAATCATATCTCATCACCATTTTTTGTTTGCAGATGATGTGAAGGGGTGGTGGCTATGGGGCTACTGGGCCTCACCTTTAATGTATGCACAGAATGCAATTCTAGTCAATGAATTCACAGGGCACAGTTGGAGTAAAGTAAGTCAAGGCTTCAATATCTACATTTGGTATATTCCATATGGTTATACATCTGATCATAGGGATGAAACAACTTTCTCATTTTATAGATGAGCAATGGAACCACATTGGGAGTTCAAGTGATGAAAGCTCGAGGGTTCTTTCCTTACTCATACTGGTATTGGATAGGAGTTGGGGCAACATTTGGTTTCATATGGTTTTTCAACATCTTCTATGTCATTGCTCTTACGTACCTGAACCGTGAGTTTTCTACTTTATATACTTCAGTACTTTCAAGATGACATTCAGCAAT
The DNA here is from genome assembly GCF_012295235.1 of Primulina huaijiensis. Taxonomy (NCBI): domain Eukaryota; kingdom Viridiplantae; phylum Streptophyta; class Magnoliopsida; order Lamiales; family Gesneriaceae; genus Primulina; species Primulina huaijiensis. The sequence continues at coordinate 3,127 of NW_027359638.1, read as the reverse complement.
TAAAATGATCATATTGTTACAGCATTTGAGAAGCCTCGAGCTGTATCACCAGCAGAAAGCCAAAATGACCAACAGGCTGCTCTAGTTTCAGCTCCAGGTGAAGCAGGCAAAAGGAGAAGCATCTCATCTGGATCCTCATCCGTAATAGCAGATGCCAATGAAGCCAATGAGAACAAGAAAAGAGGAATGATTCTTCCATTTGAACCCCATTCTATCACATTCGATGAGATAACATACTCTGTTGACATGCCAGCTGTAAGTTTTGCTTAAATATTTTAAGGACTCATGTTTTTCTGATGAATAATGTCAAAGAACTGATAGTTTAGCATAGCTTCACCGTCTTGTCACCTCAAAATATTGGTTTCCAGCTGAAAGAAAAATGTTATTTTGAAAATGGTCATTACTAGTAGACACACTAAAAAAACGAGCATTCGAAATGAAAATTAAAATGTTTTTGAAAGGGATGTTCAAGAGAGTAACTTGATTTGCAGGAGATGAAAGGTCAAGGTGCCAATGAAGATAGATTGGAACTCTTGAAGAGTGTAAGTGGTGCTTTCAGGCCAGGTGTTCTTACAGCTTTGATGGGTGTTAGTGGAGCTGGTAAAACAACCTTGATGGATGTGTTAGCTGGAAGAAAAACAGGTGGATACATAGAGGGAAACATTACAATCTCAGGGTACCCAAAAAACCAGGCAACATTTGCCAGGATTTCTGGATATTGTGAGCAGAACGACATTCATTCTCCGAATGTTACGGTTCATGAGTCTCTCATATACTCAGCCTGGTTGAGGCTGCCTGCAGAAGTTGATGCAAAAACTAGAAAGGTTAGTACAGTGAGACCTCATTTTGTAATATTTGTAATCAGAATTGATTAGTAAGATGGATTCTCTTTGAGTTGCAGACATTTATCGAGGAAGTCATGGAACTTGTGGAACTTACCCCCTTGAGTGGAGCGCTTGTTGGGTTGCCTGGGGTCAACGGTCTCTCCACCGAGCAGAGAAAAAGGCTGACAATTGCAGTTGAACTTGTAGCAAACCCTTCAATCATATTCATGGATGAACCAACTTCAGGCCTTGATGCAAGAGCTGCTGCAATTGTAATGAGAACAGTAAGGAATACAGTAAACACTGGAAGAACAGTCGTATGCACCATCCATCAGCCTAGCATTGACATTTTTGAAACATTTGATGAGGTAAGCTAAATTAAAGTGTAAAAGTATTTATTTGAAGATCTAATATTAGTTTTCATGAGATACTATTATAGTATGATCATTTTTTCTCAAGCTCAGTTGCTAATTATAACATTGACTTTGCAGCTATTTCTGATGAAACGCGGAGGACAAGAAATATACGTAGGACCGTTAGGCCATCACTCATCCCAATTGATCAAGTACTTTGAAGGAATTCAAGGTGTATCAAAGATTAAAGATGGTATCAATCCGGCTACCTGGATGTTGGAAGTTTCTACTACATCACAAGAACTTGTTTTGGGGGTTGACTTCGCAGATTACTACAAAAAATCAGAACTATTTGGGTTAGTATAATTACTTGAAACATCCTTTTTTGAATCTAGCACGGTGTTATATTATGCTAATAATCTTTTACGCAAAAATTACAGGAGGAACAAGGCCCTAATCAAGGAGTTGAGTGTCCCTCGCCCTGGCACAAAAGACCTGTATTTCCCAAACCAATTCTCCCAACCTTTCCTCGTTCAATGCCTGGCCTGCCTGTGGAAACAACACTGGTCATACTGGAGGAATCCCCCTTATACCGCCGTCAGAATTTTGTTCACAACCTTCATCGCCCTCATATTCGGGACAATGTTCTGGGACCTTGGCTCTAAATGGTATGTTGGGAGTGAAAAGAAATAAATCTCTGTCCGCTTCACGAATTTTCAGTCCGTTTTAGCTTAACATTAACAGAGTCACGTGTCATTTGTTGCAGGAAAACTCCACAAGATCTATTCAACGCCATGGGTTCCATGTATGCTGCAATCAACTTTTTAGGATTCCAATATAGTTCGTCAGTACAGCCAGTGGTGGCTATCGAAAGAACAGTCTTCTACAGAGAAAAGGCAGCCGGAATGTATTCTGCGTTACCATATGCATTCTCACAGGTAATTAGCTAAAGCCTATTGCACCACTAACCCGGGGTACATATTTGAATTCTGCAACCTCTGAAGTATATATTCTCTTACAAACTTCTTTATCGCGTTTGCAGTTCCTAATCGAAATTCCCTACGTCTTCGTGCAAACATTAGTATACAGTCTCCTTGTCTACTCGATGATGGGATTCGACTGGACAGCTGAGAAATTCTTCTGGTTCTTATATTTCACGTACATCTCATTGTTGTACTTCGTCTTGTATGGCATGATGACCGTGGCTGTCACTCCTAACCACAATGTCGCCGCTGTTATTTCTTCTTTCTTCTACGGAATCTGGAGTCTCTTCTCAGGATTTGTCATCCCACGACCAGTAAGTCAAGAAACCTCATTACAAATTTTTAGTCCATGTACAATCACAAGTTCACAAAAACTAATAATTGTTTGTCATCTTGCCTATGACAGAGAATACCCATATGGTGGAGATGGTACTACTGGGCGACTCCCGTGGCTTACACCTTGTACGGTTTAATTATCACACAATTTGGAGAAATTCAGGACACGCTAGAAGGCGATGGTAGAACAGTGGAACAATACCTGAAAGAATACTTCGGATTCGAACGTGATATGCTTGCGGCAGTCGCCCTTATACTTCTTGGATTCGTCGTTCTTTTCACCTTTATTTTTGCCTATTCCATCAAGACATTCAACTTCCAGAGGAGATGAGAAGTTCAGTTCTTTCATTTTCCAGTTTGCCAACTCTGTCTTTATCAAATTCTGTGTACTAAGTTAAAGATTTTGTATAGGAAAATCTTATCATGTTTTGCAATTAAACAGTGTGCTTTTCTAGATACTAGTAAGAAGCACGTGCGATGCACGTAAATATCAATTATATGATAAAAATTAAAATTTTGATTTTCTAAAAAAGTAATTTGAATCATTTTTTTATTTATTTGAGTTTAATTTCTTGTTATATTAGATTAATAAATTAATTAATAATTTATATAATTTACTTTCAAATTTTTT
>NW_027359637.1:0-503 GCF_012295235.1 Primulina huaijiensis | reverse complement strand
AAAAAAAAAAAAAAAAAAAAAAAAACCATTGACAACAAAAATGGAACAGTGAGAAATTAGAAGTCTTTTTTATTTTTTTTTTAATTTTAGGAAATGTAAATTCAGATATAAGAGTTTTATTTGAATTGGATATTTTAGAACGCAAATGTAAAATCTAATTAAAGAGATTCAAAATTCCTACGCTTTATTGGAGCTTTGGCAAACTTCTGGCAATTTCCGACAAAGCTCTGATGAAATTCGATATTTGAAGGAGTGATTTGATTTGACAAGAGAATGATAAAAACTTGTGTGAGACGTATTTTGTGAGACAGATCTCTTTTTTGAGTCATCCATAAAAAAATATTACTTTTTATGTTAAGAGTATTACTTTTTATTGTGAATATCGATAGAGTTGACCCATCTCACAGATAAAGATTCGTGACCGTCTCACAAGAGACCTACCAACTCTAAGAGAATTTTATAATAAATTTGAAATAACACTCATCATGTCAATGAAAAAGTGA
>NW_027359636.1:0-2333 GCF_012295235.1 Primulina huaijiensis | reverse complement strand
GCTCCGTACCTTGGTTCTTAAAAAGCCCAGGGCACTACACCCTGGTTTGGGAAACAAAACCTCGACCATTCCCAAGTCCCGGGACATGCTCCCCTGCCCAAGGCTCCGTACCTTGGTTCTTAAAAAGCCCAGGGCACTACACCCTGGCTCGGGGAACCACACCTCGACCATTCCCAAGTCCCGGGACATGCTCCCCTGCCCAAGGCTCCGTACCTTGGTTCATAAAAAGCCGAGGGCACTACACCCTGGCTCGGGGAACCACATCTCGACCATTCCCAAGTCTCGGGACATACTCCCCGGCCCAAGGCTCCGTACCTTGGTTCTTAAAAAGCGAAAGGCACTACACCCTGGCTCGGGGAACCACACCTCGACCATTTCCAAGTCCCGGGACATGCTCCCCGGCCCAAGGCTCCGTACCTTGGTTCATAAAAAGCCCAGGGCACTACACCCTTGCTCGAGAAACCACACCTCGACCATTCCCAAGTTCCGGGACATGCTCCCCGGCCCAAGGCTCCGTACCTTAGTTCATAAAAAGCCCAGGGCACTACACCTGGCTCGGGGAACTACACCTCAACCATTCCCAAGTCCCGGGACATGCTCTCCGGCCCAAGGCTCCGTACCTTGGTTCATAAAAAGCCCAGGGCACTACACCCTGGCTCGGGGAACCACACCTCGACCATTCCCAAGTCGCGGGACATGCTCCCCAGCCCAAGGCTCCGTACCTTGGTTCATAAAAAGCCCAGGGCACTCCAACCTGGCTCGGGGCTCCGCACCTCGACCATTCCCAAGTCTCAGGACATGCTCCCCGGCCCAAGGCTCCGTACCTTGGTTCTTAAAAAAGCCCAGGGCACTACACCCTGGCTCGGGGAACCACACCTCGACCATTCCCAAATCCCGGGACATGCTCCTCGGCCCAAGGCTCCGTACCTTGGTTCTTAAAAAAGCCCAGAGCACTACACCCTGGCTCGGGGAACCACACCTCGACCATTCCCAAGTCCCGGGACATGCTCCCCGACCCAAGGCTCCGTACCTTGGTTCTTAAAAAAGCCAATGGCACTACACCCTGGCTCAAAGAACCACACCTCGACCATTCCCAAGTCCCGGGACATGCTCCCCGACCCAAGGCTCCGTACCTTGGTTCTTAAAAAAGCCCAGAGCACTACACCCTAGCTCGGGGAACCACACCTCGACCATTCACAAGTTTCGGGACTTGTTCCCCGGCTCAAGGGTTAATCCGCCCTGATTATTCCTAACCTGACAGGATCCACGCTAGGGACATTCATTCGTTACGAAAATATGTGTTTTTTTCTTATCTCAATTGTTTACTAAGAAGTCCCGGTTAGTTATCAACACTTGAAATATTTTCTGGATGTTTACATAGAAACAACGGTATTACTTGGATACTGAAACATTAATCGAGACACTATTGAAGGAAAGAATTTGTTCATTAAAAATCCGAGGACCGGAATTACAGAAATAAAGAAAAAAAAAATACAACCCTAGTCTATATCAATATGGTCGGATCCTGGCTCGTCTTCCTGGTTTTCCTCATTCTCCTCCTCACCATCCTTGGGAACGGATGCAATGGCCAGGCCAAAATCAGGAAAATTTTTCTTATCCTGGGGTAAGAGTCCAGCTCCCTCAAATTGTTCCCGGCACTTGTCAAAACCGGTCTTGAAAAGAGGGTAAGCCTTATCTACCACGGCCTTCTTGAACTCAGGAGATTGAAGGAATGAAGCTTGTCACTTATCCTTATTATGCTCCGCCAGGGACAAAGCATTCTCGGCCTTCTCTGCCCGGGATTGTTGAAATTCTATTTGCTCGGATAAAGAATGGTTTCTCGACTCCGAGACAGACAGAGCACCTCGCAGATTCTCCTCCCGAATGGCAGCTTCATTAAGGTCCTCCCGAGACTTGTCTAGTACCGTGTGAGCCGACTCCAAGGAAGCTTTTAGGATGGCGATTTCCTCTTCGTGAAGGCTTTTAGCCCGGGCAAGCTCTCTGTGCAGTTGATCTTGGATTTCTTGAGCAGCCCGGGTTTGTTGACCTTTCTTGGTAGCCACCGCCGCCACTTCCTCGAAGGCCGAGATCATCATTTGGGCAGCCTGTACGAAGCAAGTTAATAAAAGAAAAGAGAAATGAAGGAAAAAAGAATAAAGAAAAGACTTACAGATAGGAATCGGTTGGATCCCTCAAGGAACCGAGCACCAGGCCCAGGATTCTTCAAAAAGGCCTCTTCTTCAGGAGTGAGTATATGTTTTAAGAACTGAATGCCTGTTGAAGAAGCTACCTCCAGGAAGATGTTGGGCCAGGTGGGTTGATCGGTCAGAAGA
>NW_027359635.1:0-1144 GCF_012295235.1 Primulina huaijiensis | reverse complement strand
AAAAATTCCATTGAGTGAAATGAAATTTGACAAAAAAAAAAAAAAATTTAAACCTCTTTCTGCCTGGCTGCGGTGTCGAGCATGTCGAGAACTTCAATATCGATAGGAACGTTGTATTTGTTCATGATCGTAGGTTCGCGAAACTCGGCCAGTGGAATCAGAGCTACGAATTCAATATTCGAAATCAAGGCCCTCTCGTTGGAATTGGGATTTGACAAAAATTTTGGAATTTTGATTCAAATTCACGAGTATATCAATCAATCAAACAATTAGAAAGTGTTTGGATCATGCTACATATATACATGAAAAAACACTGGTAAAAATTGAGAAAAATACGTACGAGAACCGGATTTAAACCACAATCGATCGCGCGACTCTTCGACAGACTGGGATTTGATATGGACTATGTAAAAAATGTCGCCTTTGTCGGCTAAATTGTCGATCGACCACTGCAGTGCAGCTTTGCTGCTCTTGGAGAAATCCATGGCCACCCCGATTTTCCTGTCTTTCGCCATATTTTCCCCAAAATACGTAAACAACAACGATGGATGGATTATTCACGCCAATTAATGTACAATTTCAGCACAAGAAATATAAAGGCTGTTGCGTGTAGAAGACTTGATTCTGTTTTGGGACTGAATTTATTCCCTTCGGTGCTACTTTATTTGTGTCAGTAAATGTGACGTTCACGCGTGTAAGAAATAAGAATGGGTCGGGTCACTCATATTGTGCCTGATTCGGATATAGTTTCCTTGCGTACAAGTATGATGACGTATAGACTTCATCGGATTGAATTTTTTTTTTTGACCAGCAAAATGTATCCATTTTATTAATAGAACAATGTTCACAGATACAATTTAACCAACCAGTAAGGAAATTCCCCATTTACCCAACAAAAAGATATGGGGGAAGAAATAACAAATTGAGCTAAAGAGTGAGCTATAAAATTAGCAGAACGTCTCATGTGTTGTAAACTCAAAATCCACGGCTCCCTTAACATGTTCTTAATCTCTTGAGCACAAGAACCAGTATATCCAAGGTCTGATGATGGATCCATGACTGTTTGCACGGCCATCTGCGAGTCCGAGAATACATGAGGGCATACCAGTCCCTTCTGGCAAATTATCTTAAATCCTTCTTGAAT
>NW_027359634.1:0-281 GCF_012295235.1 Primulina huaijiensis | reverse complement strand
CTTGATATCAGCACCAGTGTTATCTATGCCATCGGGACAAGGGGAATATATTCTTTATACCGACGCTTGTAAACTTGGTTTGGGTGCAGTTCTGATGCAAAACGATCGAGTTATCGCCTATGCGTCGAGGCAGCTGAAAATTCACGAAAAGAACTACCCTACTCATGATCTTGAGCTTGCACCAGTTGTAGAGGCCCGTTTTTTGTATTTATAAATTTGCGGAATTATTTAAAATTTTTTTTATTAAAAATAAATAACATGCCTCATTCATAAAATAAACT
>NW_027359633.1:0-312 GCF_012295235.1 Primulina huaijiensis | reverse complement strand
ATGTTTGTTATCGTTGCAAAAAGCCAGGGCATCTCGCCAGGAATTATCCAGGGAGTTCTGAGAAAGTACAGAGACGCCATTTCTCCATGAATAAAGAGGAAGTGGATGCGGATATATCGATGATCACTGGTATGTTCTTGATTTCTGGTATTACTGCTATCGTTTTACTAGATTTAGGAGCCACGCATTCCTTTATTTCGGAATCGTTTGTAAGAAGACTGGGCATTACACCAAGTACAACAGAGACACAACTCGCCATAGCCTTATTTTCCGGGCAAGAATTACAGACAGATCAGATTGTGAGAGGGTGTC
>NW_027359632.1:0-464 GCF_012295235.1 Primulina huaijiensis | reverse complement strand
ATTCTTCTTATGTCTATTTGGATAAATCTTTTCCAGATTATATCTCAGTTGAGATTTGTTTATTCTATGTGGATGTCACTACTATCAGATCTGATGATTTTTAGGTACAAATAATAACTCAACATAAAGTTTGTGTCCACATATAATTTTTCATCCAATGCGCTTTTAATTAAAAAATCTACATTGAATTTAATTTAATTTCTTGAAATACATATATGGTTAAAAAAACCAAGATATAAAAAAATGTCTCACCCTCAAGAGTTTTCTCCCCTTCCTCATCTTAAACAAATTTGATACTCATCCTCGTGCTACACACGTGCAAGTATGAACATATTTTTCTTTGATTAATCTCATTACTATTTGAAATCTTATTTGTAATTTTCCTAAAAAAAAGTAACATATCTCACCTCAAGGCATATTTACTCCATATCTTAAATTAATTTGAAATTTTATGTGTAATTTTT
>NW_027359631.1:0-228 GCF_012295235.1 Primulina huaijiensis | reverse complement strand
CCCTAAACCCTAAACCCAAAACCCTAAACCCCAAACCCAAAACCCCAAACCCAAAACCCCAAACCCCAAACCCAAAACCCTAAACCCAAAACCCCNTAAAACCCTAAACCCTAAAACCCTAAACCCTAAACCCTAAACCTAAACCCCTAAACCCTAAACCCTAAACCCTAAACCAAACCAAACCCATTCGCCCCCAAAATTTTTTCTCTCTTGTGAATAGTGTCCAAA
>NW_027359630.1:0-236 GCF_012295235.1 Primulina huaijiensis | reverse complement strand
CCCTCCATTGTCATTTAATATAATATAAAATATTTGATCTTTGATCTGGGCTTCGTGGTCCTGATGAGGAGTTTCCCGTCGTTTAATCGATCCGAACCAAATCGATCGAACCGAAAATTAAAGGTGTCAATTCAAGTAGGTTGAGTCGAGTCGAGTCGAGCAATAGTATTATTCAAAAATTGTCCAACTCTAACCCGATCCAACCCGAAAACACTCAACCCTAACCCGAATCAACC